>NC_074674.1:21843698-22143698 GCF_029448725.1 Salvelinus fontinalis
CAATATTTCTCAGTGATTTAGAATTGGTTGCTTATTACACTGTCTATCGATGTGTGCCACCCCCGACCTCATCTCTGCTGGGTGCACAATATCAATTGCACCTATAGGCTATTGATTGTTGTCTCAATCAAATGATCCATAGCCTATAGGCTACTAAGTCCATGCTCGGAGAAGCACAGAGCAAAGTTATATTTCTAAGAGAGCTGCTGGGATGGTGTAAATGAAACTAGGCTGCATTACACACTGCAGTGGATATTCCAACCCTGAGCACCAATCTGCTCTGCTCGTGCTGATCAAACATGTTTTTGTGTGCTGCCTAACCCATGTGCTGTGTAGGCCTACGGTGGCAGTTTAGGAGGAGAGTCAAGGCTTCTAATAATTTTAGATTAGGTCTAGTCCAAAAAATGTACTATCTTGCATGTGGACTAGCCTATGTTCTGTTCAGTTTGACAAGGAGAACGCAAAGATGAGAAGGAGGACCGGAGGTGAACTTTGGTAGCTTGCTACAACTAAAATGTATTGTGGCAGAAGGGGGAGGTGAGGGGAGTGGTTTTTGAGGGGAGATATTTGGCAGCCTGTTGGATCCACCCCCGGGTCTTATATGGACTTCCTGTGAGATTACCCGTTGTGACCTGGACTGTCGGACTACCCGCCTTGTGTACCGGATTGGCTGAGGACCCGAGTGTGAGGACCACCCCTGGAAAACAGAACGAACAAAGAGAACGGCTTGTGGACTGTGAGGTGATTGGTGAATTCCCCCTTCTTCCCCAGTGTACCAAAACCCCTAATAAACTTTCTATTTGTGCTACTGGTGCAAGTTTTGTTATTGAACTTGATGATGTGGAACCCCACATCCTTGAGCCTGCTACAGTAATTTTGTTAAAAAATAGATGTTTCTTGCCCATGATATATTTATTAGAGTTATTGACCTAAACCAGATTCAAGTAACTTACATTGAGATGCTGAAACTTGAAGCAGTAGCCTCTGCACAATCATTAGGAAATGGACAGCTCATGGTGCTGGAAGTAGGCAAATTCGAGTAGGCATAATTCATTTCAACTGCCTTCATTTTAATTAGACTTTACTAACAACGAGGGCTTTGTGTTGGAGCCTCTTTCTTCCTATTTAAGAGGTAGGACCTACCTGTTTGACAGACAATTAGGCTATAGGCTGCTATATCCATAGATTTGTTGGTCAATTCCTACACCCACAATGCACTCTTTAAATAGCCTACCTCCAAGTCAGTTAAGTTAAAACCAAGACTTGAATTGAGAGGGTATGCTATTGGCCTAACTTTATTTAAAGAAAATGGCAAAAAGGACAGGCCTACCCCGTTAAAGATTTTGAATAAAATGGATCAGCGCTTAGGTCCGTGGTGCTTTATGTTTCTTGCAATCTGTAAAATACTTGGGAAAGACGTGACTCTGATGCATATGGGGATATCATTGTTTCGTTTCTTTGACATTCAGAGGCTGAGCTACAACCTATAGCCGAGGAGACAAAAAATAGACGTTTGCTTGGGAAGCAATGTCACTATCAGCTTATTTAAGCTATTCACCTTCTGTACAATAGATGTTAAAACCCAGACAGCTTTGAAGGAAACACTTTTCTCGTTGGGTACAGCCATGGAAGAAGAGTAGCCAGCAGTTAAAGCTGACATGTTTCTGTGTAGGTAGACCTACTCTGTCTGGGGTGGAAAGTTAGGCCTAACTTTTGAAAGTACCATGCTCAGATTCCTAATGACGTCTCGGATGTAATTGTTTGCAAACGGGGACAGTTTCATTGCAAACAAGACAGAGTGATTTGTCATTGGGGAAATGTAATAAGATGAACACAGACATATCTCTTTGTCCATTCTTAGCCTGTCATTTTGGTAATTTGTCTGGTATTAAAAAAGATTCTGCTAATATGTATAATGACGTAAAATTGTATTCGATATTTATAGAAGGCTATTTTTACTCAGACCTTCAAATGCGGTGATAGATTCCTGCAATGCTTTTACTACAAAGGTGATCTTTCCACCCCTACTCTTGTCCACGGTGGTCTGCAAACCCACAACCTTCTGGCCTGCAGCCCTGTGCGCTTTCTAAACTCCTGTGTTGCCATGTAATGCATATAGGACGAAGAACATCTTTTAAAACGGTATATCTAAGCCTCTGATCTGTCCAAGAAGTGACAACCTGGTCTCAGAGCATTTGATATTATTCTGTACAGAAATACGAGACACTTCATCTAGTATGATCTCACATTTTGTATGGTATGTATTCATTTCTGGATGTCATTCACCCATTTTAGTATGATATGTTATGAATTACAACTTGTATGATATGTTACGAATTCTGGTTAGGTGGCTAACGTTAGCTAAGGCGAGGTTAGGGTTAAGTTTAGGAGTTAGGTTAAAGGGTTAGGACTAGGGGAAGGATTAGCTAAAAGGGTTAGGGTTAGGGGAACGGTTAGCTAACATCCTAAGGAGTTGCAAAGAAGTTGCAAAGTTGCTAAAATGCTATAGTTGTCCGTGATGAGATTTGAACTCACAACATCACGTTATACATCCACCAATCCACCCTGACCAACACCCTATTTTATTTTTTGCCATAAGTAACCATCTGTCTTATGTAACCATACCAAACATAACATAAACAAATGTGTCCTGTTGGGTTGAGTCTGAGACCAGGCTGGGGTAAACGGTATGTTGTCAGCTATCCACTTTGTTTTAATTATTATTCTGGGTTTAGGGGAGGGTCACATGTTTTTTTCAAGTGTTCAGGGTGCAGCAGCTACATTCCTGCTACAGGTACTGTGTGTGTGTGTTTGTGTGCATGCTCTTGTATACTCTATTGGCTACTCTATTGCCTAGAGAGGCATGAAATATCCGGACTGGTTCGATGAGAATGCGGACACCATCACAACCTTACTGGACAATATGCACAAAACGCATGGGGCTACTCTCAACAGCCCCACATCTGCTACCCTCCGCCAGCAGTGGTGTGCATCACTCAAGGAAGTGCAAACGACCTTGCGTGCTCTGCAAATCAAATCAAATTGTATTTGTCACACATGGTTAGCAGATGTTCATGCGAGTGTAGCGAAATGCTTGTGCTTCTAGTTCCGACCATGCAGTAATATCTAACAAGTAATCTAACAGAACGAATTGTGGACAAATAAGGCACAGGAAATCCAAATTTATGCAGACAAAAACGACATGTACAATTTCTACAACTTAGCTAAAGCTACATATGGCCCTAGAAGTCGCCATCCAGTTCTGGGCTAACAGGGTTGTCTATGATGACAGTAATTGTAAGGGGTGCATGTTGGTGGCAGGGAAGTCAGGCGCAGGAGAACGAACTTGGTATAAACGGAGTTGTTTAATAAATGCTGATAAAACTCCAAAAACCAAAATGTACAAAATAACAAAAGTGGGTACAAAACCCGTTGCACACCAACATAATACATGCATATCACATAAAATCAAACAATCTCCGACAAGGACATGAGGGGAAACAGAGGGTTAAATACACAACATGTAATTGATGGGATTGGAACCAGGTGTGAAGGAAGACAAAACCAATGGAAAATGGATCAGCGATGGCTAGAAGGCCGGTGACGTCGAACACCGCCCGAACAAGGAGAGGTGACGTCGACCGCCGAACACCGCCCGAACAAGGAGAGGTGACGTGGACCGACGAACACCGCCCGAACAAGGAGAGGTGACGTCGACCGCCGAACACCGACCGAACAAGGAGAGTTGACGTCGACCGCCGAAGACCGCCCGAACAAGGAGAGGTGACGTCGACCGCCGAACACCGCCCGAACAAGGAGAGGTGACGTGGACCGACGAACACCGCCCGAACAAGGAGAGGTGACGTCGACCGCCGAACACCGACCGAACAAGGAGAGTTGACGTCGACCGCCGAAGACCGCCCGAACAAGGAGGTGACGTCGACCGCCGAACACCGCCCGAACAAGTAGAGGTGACGTCGACCGACGAACACCGCCCGAACAAGGAGAGGTGACGTCGACCGACGAACACCGCCCGAACAAGGAGAGGTGACGTCGACCGACGAACACCGCCCGAACAAGGAGAGGTGACGTCGACCGACGAACACCGCCCGAACAAGGAGAGGTGACGTCGACCGACGAACACCGCCCGAACAAGGAGAGGGACCGACTTCGGCGGAAGTCGTGACAGTAATAACTATAACACTAACTGGGTTTCTGCTGTTCACCGTGTAACAAGGCCCGTTCATTTAACTGAGATTTTGTAAAGATTAGAATTTATTTACAAGACATTATTTTGGCCATACTGTAAATATATCAGAACTGTATAAGAGTGAAACTAAATAACAGTTAATTGGCTTAATGTATTTTATCTGTTGGCTTTCTGGACCCTTCCTGTGTAGGGACTGTAGTTGTTCAAAAACACATATGTTTTCTATCTGAGCACAATACGCATAAAGTCTCTCGACTTAGGTTCCACTTCAGCAAAGTGAAACTCCTCCCCATGTAATACTGTCATGCAATTTTCTCCACTTGCAGTAAGACTTAACTCTTTACATGGCTGAACTGTTTTTCTTTTGTCAGGCTTATTTCACGAGTTAGAATTTAAGGTTGAAACTCAGTCCGTGTGATTGACAGGAGAGATGATCAGAGGGACACAGTTTTTTACCACGACTTGTAATGCAAGAGCTAAATAATGGATAGAGTTTTTCAGTGAAGCTCCCACCTTCTGGGGGGTCTCTCTCAGGCGGAGGAGGACAACAGAGTCATCATTAGCCTGATATGTATTTCCAGTCTTCCGCCACATGGTCCAATATCCATCCTTAGGACTCATTGTTAGGTATCCCTTCCTGTTTGTGGACTCTCTGACCACTCCTAAATCCCAGTTAAGCCCATTCACCTGCACCTCATAGTAGAATCTCCCAGAGGAGAAGCCCTCATTTCCCAGGACACAGGCAGCTGGGTCAAACCTCTTTGTCAGGGAGACTATAACGCGGGTTTCCCGGTCTCACTTGTTTCCTGTTCTTAGACAGTGTGAGACAGAAGTGAGCAGTATCAGCATCCAGAGTCACATCCACAGCACACTGCTGAATCCTCTTCAGCTCAGCATCACACAGCTTGTTCACTTCACTCCACAGTGTCTCCTCCAGCTGAAACGCAGCTCTCTGCAGGTTCCCCACACCCAGACTGCTGTGAACCCTGATCTCAGACCAGTCCTTGATGGGAGAAAGACTGCAGAGGGATGGGGAGCTCTGGAGGAGGTGGATGGGGACCTCACTACGTGAGAGCTGCTCCAGCATGTTTTAAAATGTCTATCGTACATCATAAGGCCATTGTTTGCACAATAAGTTGGAAACAAATAAAATATCACAGCGACAGTATTGGTTAACATATTGGTTGTCCTTTGTGACAACAGATATGATTCCCCAAGTTAGACTTGGAGGTTGCAACTCAGTCTGTGTATTCGACAGGACATATGATCAGAGGGATAGAGTTTAGACCGCGTTTGGAAAAATAAGGACTGAAGTATGGATAGAGTTTCTCAGTGAAGGTGCAGCCAGTGAAAGAGTAGATATGAGACCTGGCCTCCACATCATAAAAAGAGACCTGACCCTCCTCATAATCCACAAACACCCCCACCTTCTGGGGCTTCTCTCTCAGGAAGAGGGGGACAACAGAGTCTTCATTAGCTTGATACTCGTTCCCATTCCTCAGCACAACAGCCCAGTATAAATCAAGAGGGCTCAGATAAATCTCTCCCTTCCTGTTGCTGGACTCTCCGGCCACTCCTAAATCCCAGCCACCCCCTTTCACTTGTACCTCATAGTAAAATCTCCCTGAGGAGAAGCTCTCCTTTCCTATCACACTGGAACACTCGGAAAACCTATTTGGGTTGTCACGGTGATTGTTTGCTGTGTTTGACTGTCTCACTTGTTTCCTGTCCTTAGACAGGATGAGATACCTGTTTGCTGTATCAGGATCCAAAGTCACATCCACTGCATACTGCTGAATCATTTTCAGCTCAGCATCACACAACTTCTTCACTTCACTAATGAGTGTCTCCTCCAGCTGAGACGCTGCTCTCCTCAGAGTGCCCACACCCTGACCACTGTGAACACTTATCTTTGACCTGTCCTTGATGGGAGGAAGGCTGCAGAGGGATGTGGAGCACTGGAGGAGGTGGAGGTGGTCCTCAGTGTGTGAGAGCTGCTCCAGCTCAGTGTGTCTCCTCTGTAGCTCAGTGATTTCCTGCTCCAGCTCTTTAATGAGGCCTTCAGCCCGCCTCTCTGCTGCTTTCTGCTTTTCCTCGACCACCTCAATGATATCAGCCTGGCTTCTCTCAATGGAGCGCACCAGGGCAGTGAAGACCTGCACGCTGTCCGCTATCTCTCTCTCGGTGTCTCTCTTGCAGAGCACTATTGAGTATTTGATGTCCTTAACCTTCTGCAGTTGCTTCTGGATCATCTGTTGCACTTCTACCTCCATCTTCCCCAGCTGGGCTTTCTTCTTTTCATACTCTTCCTTTAGAGGGACGGTGTAGTGAGTCTTGTGGTCTGTTTTTATACACAAGACACAAACACACGTCTGGTCAGTCCTACAGAACATCTCCAGGAGTTTGTCATGCTCCTTACACACCCTGTCTTCCAGGTTCTCCACAGGGTCGATCAGCTTGTGTTTCTTCAGGGCTGGGGCTATCTGATGAGCCTCCAGGTGAGTCTCACAGTAAGAGGCCAGACACACCAGGCAAGACTTCAGGGCCTTATGCTTCGTCCCAGTGCAGACGTCACAGGCCACTCCTCTAAGCTCAGTAGGGCAATGATCTGGGCTGCTGGTAGCTTTCACTTGAACTGACTTCCTGAACTGAGCAGCCATCTCAGAAATGAAAGTATTGACAAAGAGATCTGGTCTCCTATCAAATGATTTTTTACACATTGGACACTGGCACAGGTCAGTGGTATCCCAGTACTTTCTGATACAGGCCTTGCAGAAGTTGTGTCCACATGGAATGGCTACAGGATCAGTGAACACATCCAGACAGATAGAACACAGGAACTGCTCTTCAGACAGGAGACTGCTAGAGGACGCCATATCTAGACAGAGACCAAATGAGAAATCATGAGACATTTAATAGAATGGGTCCACTCACAAGACATTATGTTGGTCATAGTGCATAAGCTTATGTAAAGTGTCTTTTGAAAGGCACAAACAAATACAATGTAGTTTCAACTCTATAGTCATCAAGGTGGTATTATGATACACTAGCTTCCCAATTCTAATAGATATTTTACCATGTTGCACAAGGAAAAATCCGGAAATAATCTCAAAGAAAACAGGTGAAGACATAAACACTAGTTAACCAGTTCTTCATCTGTCCATGCAATACTTACCTTTCTTTAACTGGGGCTGCTTTCTCAGCTCTTTCTGTTTGTAGTATCAAACAAGGCCTGGAGATTGTATGCAGTTATTCAAAAAAAGATTTGTGAAGAGAATGCAAGACTGTGCTTACGTGTACAATACACACTCAGTCTCTTAAATTTCACTTCAGCATAGTGAAACTAACATGCTCCTCCCCATCTGATACTGTCAGATGTTTTTCTGCACTTCCTGGTATACTTAACCCTTTACATGGCTAGACTCTCTTTGACAAGCTAGTTTAACCAGTTAAATGTCATCAAATGTAATCTAAGTCATCCCCAAAAGTAATTATTCATCATGAGAGGACCATAAACATGAACTAGTAATGCTGCATACTCAAAGGTTAAAATCTCAGGTTTCTAGTGTAAATAGTTCTAAATTGCTGAAGCGTAGTCACTTTTGATGACACAAGCTCAAGTGCACAGTATGAATATGGTGAAAATATGAAATGTTTTGTATGATGTATTTCCTATGCAACAAAACACCCTAAAAATGTAAATAAAAATAATGTATGAATAAGGCTTGACATGACTTATATGCGTTATATGCTTGTCACTTATGAACATTTTGAACATCTTGGCCATGTTCTGTTATAATCTCCACCCGGCACAGCCAGAAGAGGACTGGCCACCCCTCATAGCCTGGTTCCTCTCTAGGCTTCTTCCTAGGTTTTGGCCTTTCTAGGGAGTTTTTCCTAGCCACCGTGCTTCTACACCTGCATTGCTTGCTGTTTGGGGTTTTAGGCTGGGTTTCTGTACAGCACTTTGAGATATCAGCTGATGTACGAAGGGCAATATAAAATAAACTTGATTTGATTTATAAATATAGCATAATCAAATTATAAAAGTACTAACTATAATATTTCACCTTCCTTATAACTGTAAAATACATATTGTTTGTATGTTTAGTGTTAGAACATTTGCATATTTTCTAAAGGTCCCTCTTGATCAAAACGTCTGCCCTCATCGCTGTGAACGTCTCACAGAGCTTGGCTTCCTGAACTCGTTAGGAACTCACCTTTCATATCATATTAATATTGTCTGTTTATGACAAACAGAAATTGTTTTTTGTTTTAATATCTATAAATTATTTTAGATGAATGGCTATAAATCGATCTCTGAATGTGCGACAGTGATGAAACCACTCTCCCCTGCTAAACTACGATGTAACGACTGCAGGCATGTGCTTTGTCAGTGGCTGCGGTGTAGGGTTCCGCCAGGAGTTGATGGACAGTCGGAAGAGCGAATGAAATGGTAGTAGGGACATCCCAGGGCTCTGTGCAGGCAAGTTCTTACACACCAATCTCAACCAACCATTTCTGTATGGACCTTGCTTTGTGTACAGCGGCATTGTCATGCTGAAACCGCAAAGGGCCTTCCTCAAACTGTTGCCACAAAGATTCCTCAAACTGTTGCCACAAAGATAGAAGCACAGAATCGTCTAGAATGTCATTGTATGCTGTAGTGTTGTAACGAGTGCGCTGAGAGTCGGGAAGCAAGTACAGGGAGTGAGTGTTTTTAATAAATAAACAAAACAATAAACACAAACCACCACCAACGCACCGACATGAAACAGAGTCAATAACACCTGAGGAAAGAACCATGGGGAGTGACAGATATAGGGAAGATAATCAAGGAGGTGATGGAGTCCAGGTGAGTGTCATAAGGTG
Organism: Salvelinus fontinalis; assembly: GCF_029448725.1. NCBI lineage: Eukaryota > Metazoa > Chordata > Actinopteri > Salmoniformes > Salmonidae > Salvelinus > Salvelinus fontinalis. Next base: position 21,852,781 of record NC_074674.1, read on the forward strand.
CTGGTGCGCTTGACGATGGTGACAGGTGTGCAGGATAATCAGCAGCCTGATGACCGAGAGGTCGGAGAGGGAGTATATGTGACAAGTGTTAAGATTTCGATTCACTGAAACTAAGGGGCCCGAACCATGAAAAACAGCCCCAGACCATTATTCCTCCTCCACCAAACTTTATAGTTGGCACTACGAGTTCTGGGGGAAAACGTTCTCCTGGCATCTGCAAAACCCAGATTCGTCCGTAAGACTACCAGATGGCAGAGTCCAATTGTCATTGCTCATAGTGATCTTATGCTTGTGTGCGGCTGCTCGGCCATAGAAACCCATTTTATGAAGCTCCCAACGAACAGTTCTTGTGCTGATGTTGCTTCCAGAGGAAGTTTAGAACTCGGCAGTTCCGTTCTACGAGCTTGTTTACCAAGCCTACCACTTCTCGGCTGAGCCGTTGTGGCTCCTAGACGTTTCCACTTCACAATAACAGCGCTTACATTTGACCAGGGCAGAAATTTGACGAACTGACATGGTATCCTATGATGGTGACAAAGTCATATAGTGTATAATTCAGTGGAGACATGGCCTCACTTATCCAATGACATACATATTAGTTGGGGTTCTTCAAGAAAGGTGGAAGTAGTCTTTCGTTGCGCACAACACAAGATCTTATCATTTAGTCATTATGCTCCATTCCACCTTCCACTGTTCTGATGGTCGCTAGGCAACTCTCTTTCATGGTTGGACGTGAAACCATATTGGCCCCCTCTCTCTCTGTGTGCTTGCATGTAGACATGCGGTCTGGTTAAGTGGTATGTGTGTTAGGGGACCTGTTCTCACTCATGAGGATGAGGAGTGTAATTCAGTGGGAGAGGCAAAGTGCTGAGTGGGTTGGGCCTGGTTGGGAAAGGTCACAGTGCTCCCTGTCAGTGACAACCCCTCTGTACTTCACACTAACACCCACTCACTGGCCTTACACTCCACTGTGCCTGAACAGAATGGAGACACACACATACACACTCTTACTCTCACACACTCATACTCACCCACACAGACTTGCGCTGTCATACACATGCCCACAAGCATACACACTCACACTGTCACACACACAGATTCTCTCACACTAAAATTCTTTCTCTCTCACACACACACACTCCTGTACACACTCGTCTCCAAGACAGCGGAGCCCTGCAGCGCGAGGGGACAGTCAGTGTGGTTGTGGTTCATCTAGCTTGACAGCTCCTCATTACTTCTAATTAACTCCTCATTAATCACCCACTCAGCACTATATTATTCTCTATCATTACAGACTACATTTTGATTTTCCTTTTTTTTCTTTTCTTTTTTTTGTCAGTTGTCCATTAAAAGGTTGGTTATATCTGTGGCCTCCTTCTCTGAGCTCAACCTTGCGCTCTCCTCTGACTCCGTCACACACAGACACTCACCACAGACACTCACCACAGACACTAGTGATTTCAGCCCTCTACTGATTATTCTACTGATTTCACCTTTGTTTAAACCACAAGAATCTCTTTAGGTTGAAAAACTATTTTTCGAGAGAGAATCTGGCTATAAACTTACTAAAGACGTGGGATGAAGAGGAGAGTTAGGGTGGGAGATGCACCCTGATGCGCCCACTCTGTCGTCAGACTGTGAGGACAAAACTGATTATTGCTACAACCTAGAAAACATATCATTGATTGTGATTATTGGTATGTTATTAATCACTGTTAATTCTTTGTTTTCTGCCCTGCATCTCTCATATAGTGATGTCCACCTGCTCTGAGGTGGGGGAGAATGAAAGGGAGAGGAGGAGAGGAAGGCACTTCCAGCAAGTGTGCTACTACTGGCACACAGATCTTCTCCTCACACACTGGCTTTACCGACTCGCCCACTAGGTGGCACCACATCCCCTGTCAGACAGGTAAGAGTCAGTGGCTGTCCCGTCTTGCCTACTACTTACTAAAATGACATACCGTGTACTAATAGTACTACATACTATTTAGAACGTACTTTTAAGTAAAAACGTATGCATTAAGTAACAAATATCAATATACTTCTCATTCATACTGAGAAGGCGTCTTCTAATGCACAATCCCGCTTGTTCGCCGCAATTTGTTTATTGTTGTCAAACACGTGAGTGTGAAAAGACAATTCTCTTCCTCAAAGGTGTGCAGCGAATTCTACTTGATGAAAAGCCGGAATGACATCCTGGCATTTGAATAATAATCCATTTTCGAAATTTCACATAGCCTATTATAAAACGTTCTATTTTCGAATACATAAAAAGCCTACCATTTAGAACTCAAGCAGCGTACGGGTATTCGGGCACGGCCACTGGCTGCCTCACAAATTACATGACACCCTGTTATTCCCCATACGGGTCAGTTTAAAATATCTGATGATAATTTAGGATTACTATGAAATCATACTATGACATAAGGAGGTCATATATGCTCATGACAAGTCTTACATTACTGTATCATAACGTATTGTATGTTTTGGCTGTAGTGTTACATTACTTGCAGACAGCAAATGAGCAACGCATAAACTGGAGTGTATCTGTGAATCGACTTTGCTCTCTCTGAACCAGGTGGCTGTCAGTCAAGTGGTGGTGGGTAGGTTTGGCTAATCAGCACAGCCAATTCAGAGCCTCTCCCGCACCAACAGGACACACCCCTCTTCCGCACAAATACCCACCATCAAAGTAGTGAAGTAAACACACACACAGCACATGCACATAACTTGTGTATACCTCTGTACACACGTTATGTACACTCTGCACCTCACACATCGTACACACAAACAACTACAGCTATAACACTTGTTTTGTTGACATTTCAGATGAAAATACCTTTTTTCCAGACAAATGAAACATGCACAGCAAAAATTGTGTGCAGGAATAATTTGGTCCAATAACATTACTAGTATCTTGTGGATACCATGATCGCACATATAAACAATCTAAAACATATATTTCTAATGTTCTACAATAAATGTGAATTTCCACGAAAAGGGTTGTCAAGTTTCCGGAATTTCAAAACCCTCCACAGACACAAACCTGACAAGTTGGCAATATATATACACAAGAAGTGTGCTTGGAAATGGGGGAGTTTTTGTTCCTGCCTCATATGTTCAGGAATTACACTTAATTACAGTAAAGTAGACTAGAGTTTCTCAACCCTGCACACATATACAATGTTATCAACATAACTTTGAGTGACGTAGTCCTCTCTGTCGCCAGCCCCCTTTATAACCCTGAGTGTAGGACAGCATCAAGAGGAGCACTCGCGCTACGCAGAACAGTCAGTTCTTTAAGACTACGCAGAACATTCTAGTCTTTTGCAGAATATATCATAATAATGAAGGAAGTTCTAGCCTTGCTACTGCTGTCTCTGTGCTGCTGCCTGTCCAGGGGACTGGGTGATAATCGGGACAGTGAGGGGTACCAGGGGACTGGGGCTAGTCTAGCTGTCTGTCTTCCCGACACCTGTGCCCTGTTCAGGGAACTTGCAGCCATGAAAGAGAGATTAGGAACCATGGACCAGACGCAGGCTGCCCTGAAGGAAAGTTTTGGGGCCATGGGACAGAAACTGGGAGCTGTGGAGACCAAGCTACAGGGCAGTGAGAGTCAGGTGGAGGAGCTGAAGAAAGTGAATACAGGTAAGTAGCACAGAGATGTAACAAGCAAAGCATTCTGTGAAGTGTTACACAGCTTCATACACTTATTCTTATTTCATTTATTTGAACTTTGTCTTATTGATTACTATTTTGAATATGATTCCCATAGGGTGGCGCACAATTGGCCCAGCGTTGTCCGGGTTTGGCCGTTGTAGACCATCATTGTAAATAATAATTTGTTCTTAACTGACTTGCCTAGTTAAATAAAGGTTAAAAAAATATATATATAATAATAATAATAATTTGTTAAGCCTTTACTACACTGTAATATTGAGATTTTATTACGAAATCTTTTCTGTTATTACAGCTCAAGAGGAAGAACTGAAAGCCTTGAAGAAGAGCTTATCAACTGGTAAGAGCAAGGTTCCACTCTGCCTCAAAGTGGCATCTATCTATTTATGTTCTTTTTACATTACATTTAAGTCATTTAGCAGACGCTCTTATCCAGAGCGACTTACAAATTGGTGCATTCACCTTATGATATCCTTGATATCTACTTGATTGTTCGTTCATTAATTCATTCCCCAGCCCAGCCAAAGGTGGCCTTCTCTGTAGCTCTCAGAGACTCTGGCAGTGGGAATATTGGACCCTTCACCACCAATACCCCTTTACGGTACAAAAGAGTCTTCTCCAACGCCGGCAGTAGCTACAATCCTGCTACAGGTAGTGTGTGTGTGTGTGTGTGTGTGTGTGTGTGTGTGTGTGTGTGTGTGTGTGTGTGTGTGTGTGTGTGTGTGTGTGTGTGTGTGCGTGTGCGTGGTCAATCAAGTAGTGTTATTTATCTCCCTTCATAGGCATCTTCACAGCCATGGTCAGAGGGATGTACTGCTTCCGCTACTCCATGTACAGCAACAACTCTGGCCGTCCCAACTCTGTCGTGTCTCTGATGAAGAACAGTGAGATGCTGGTTACTACATGGAACACTGATGACAGTATGAATGTCCACGAAAGCGCGAGCAACGCAGCGGTAGTACAATTGGAGGTGGGAGACAGTGTTTACATCCAGCTCTGGGCTAACAGGGTCCTCTATGATGACAGTAATAACTATAACACCTTTACTGGGTTCCTACTGTTCACCGTGTAACAACACCAGTGGATTTAACTGAGGTTTTGTCAAAATTTGAATTGATTGACAAGATATTCATTTGGCCACACAGTATAGGTTTTCAAAACAAATACATCATAACTGTATAAGAGTGAAACGAAATAAAAGTGAATTGGTGTCACGTTCCTGACCTGTTTTCTGTTGTTTTGTATGTGTGTGATGGTCAGGGCGTGAGTTTTGGGTGGGCAGTCTATGTTTTCTGTTTCTACGTTGGTTTTGGGTTGCCTGGTATGGCTCTTAATTAGAGGCAGGTGTTTTGCGTTTTCCTCTAATTGAGAGTCATATTAAGGTAGGGTGTTCTCACTGTTTGTTTGTGGGTGATTGTCTTCCGTGTCAGTGTATGTGCGCACCATACGGGACTGTTTCATTGTCGTTAGGTATTTGTAGTCTGTTCCTGTTCGTGCGTTCTTCACGTTGTATGTAAGTTCGTGTCCAGGTCTGTTTACTTCGTTTTGTTGTTTTGTAAAGTATCAAGTGTTCTTCGTGGGTTTAGTTTCGTCTTGTTTATTAAAATTCATTATGTATTCACAACCTGCTGCATTTTGGTCTTTCGATCCTTCTCTCCTCTCCTCGTTTGAGGAGGAGGATTACGACACCCGTTACAATTGGCTTACTGTATTTTATCTGGTGGTTTTCTGGCCCCTTCCTGACTAATGTTTTGAAACAGATCTATTTGGATCTGTACATTTCTCCTGAGGCCACTAGCTAGGGCATTACCTAATGTAATATTATGACAGGGTATTAGTGTGCTGCTGGTCCCTGTGCTGTGACAGTCAGTTGACACCATGGACATCCTGTGGGCTGAGCTGCTGCTGCCAGAGAGGCTGAATCAACGACACAACGTCTAAACAACAGGCCCACTGCGGCCAAGGCCATTGTCTTACCTTTGTACTGACGTTGTGTGTGTGTGTCCTGTGGATGTGCGTACACACGTCATATATCACCACAGAGGAGCCATAATGACAAGCTGCAGGAACACTGAATGCATATAGTCGCTGGTGAAAGTCTACACACCCCTTGCACAGTCTTCACATTTTGCTGCCTTCAAAATAAATCTTTAAAGCGATTCAATTCGATTTTTTCCCCCCCTACTAATATACACAACCTACTCCACATTATCAAAGTAGAAGAAAAATTATAACCCCCCCCCCACACACAAAAAATAATGTCTATATTACGTATGTCGTCACACCCCTGTGTTAATACTTGGTGGAAGCACTTTTGGCAGCCATTACAGCTGGGAATCGTTTTGAATATGATTCTGCCAACTTTTCACAACTCTTAGGGCAACAAACTCAGCAAAAAAAAGAGACGTCCTCTCGCTCTCAACTGCGTTTATTTTCAGCAAACTTAACATGTGTAAATATTTGTATGAACATAACAAGATTCAACAACTGAGACGTAAACGGAACAAGTTCCACAGATATGTGACTAACATAAATGGAATAATGTGTCGGTGAACAAGGGGGGGTCAAAATCAGAAGTAAGTCAGTATCTGGTGTGGCCACCAGCTGCATTAAGTACTGCAGTGTATCTCCTCCTCATGGACTGCACCAGATTTGTCAGTTCTTGCTGTGAGATGTTACCCTACTCTTCCTAAAATGCACCTGCAAGTTCCCGGACATTTCTTGGGGGTATGGACATAGCCCTCACCCTCTGATCCAACAGGTCCCAGACGTGCTCAATAGGATTGAGATCCAGGCTCTTCGCTGGCCATGGCAGAACACTAACATTCCTGTCTTTCAGGAAATCACGCACAGAACGAGCAGTATGGCTTGTGGCATTGTCAAATCCGACCATCACCCCTGCCTTGAGACAAAACTGCAACTCGTCAGTGAAGAGCACTTTTTGCCAGTCCTGTCTGGTCCAGCGGTGGTGGGTTTGTGCCCATAGGCGATGTTGTTGCCGGTGATGTCTGGTGAGGACCTGCCTTACAACAGGCCTACAAGCCCTCAGTTCAGCCTCTCTCAGCCTATTGCGGACAGTCTGAGCACTGATGGAGGGATTGGTGTAACTCGGCCAGTTGTTGTTGCCATCCTGTACCTGTCCCGCAGGTATGATGTTCGGATGTACCGATCCTGTGCAGGTGTTGTTACACGTGGTCTGCCGCTGCGAGGATGATCAGCTATCCGTTCTGTCTCCCTGTAGCGCTGTCTGAGGCGTCTCACAGTACAGACAATTTATTGCCCTGGCCACATCTGCAGTCCTCATGCCTCCTTGTAGCATGCCTAAGCCACGTTCACGCAGATGAGCAGGGACTCTGGGCATCTTTCTTTTGGTGTTTTTCAGAGTCAGTAGAAAGGTGTCTTTAGTGTCCTAAGTTTTAATAACTGTGACCTTAATTGCCTACCGTCTGTAAGCTGTTAGTGTCTTAACGACCGTTCCATAGGTGCATGTTCATTAATTGTTTATGGTTCATTGAACAAGCATGGAAAACAGTTTAAACCCTTTACAATGAAGATCTGTGAAGTTATTTGGATTTTTACGAACTATCTTTGAAAGACAAGGTACTGAAAAAGGGACGTTTCTTTTTTTGCTGAGGTTATATCCATTGTTTTTGTCAAAATTTCTCATGTTTTGTCACGGCCGTCAAAAGGAGGAGACCAAGGCGCAGCGTTGTATAAGTACATTCTTCTTTATTATAAGAATGAACACTGAACAAAACGTGAAGCTATACAAATGAGTGCTGACAGGCAACTACACATAGACAAGAACCCACAAACACCAAAGGGAAAATGACTACCTAAATATGATCCCCAATTGGAGACAACGATAAACAGCTGCCTCTGATTGGGAGCCATATAAGGCCACCATAGACATATAAATCACCTAGACCTACAACAACCCTTGACATACAAAAACCCTAGACAATACAAAAACTAACGTACCCACCCTAGTCACACCCTGACCTAACCAAAATATAAAGAAAACAGATATCTCAGGTCAGGGCGTGACATGTTTAGTCAATTTGGTTGGGGAATCATTAATGGACAGCGATATTCAAACCTTGTCTCTGATTTTCAAGCAGATTTAAGTCAGGACTGTGACGGGCACATTCAGGTACACTCAACAACAATTGGAAAGCCATTCTGGTGTGTCTTTGGCACTCAAATTTGCGTAATTGTCCTGCTGAAAATTGTAATTCTATCCCAGGGTTTTCAGAAGACTACGGCGGATTGTCCTCTAACTTTTTACCTGGGCTTTGCTCCTCATATTTATTTTGATCCTGACAAACTCCCCAGTGTCTGCAGGTGATAAGCATACCCATAAAATGATGCTGCCACAACAATATTTGAAAATACAGACAATCAACAACATTGCATTCACTCTTCACTACTGGCCTGTATGACAAAGTGAAAAGGAGGCCTGTGTTAATAAAATCCACTCCAAATAATAAATTATGTTTGCATCGAGGACGTTAAGTAATACTGCAAGACAACACAGCAAAGAAACTACATTTTTGGCCTAAATGGAAAAACTACAGGTTTGGGCCTGTAATACTCAAGGCAGACTGGTGGACAAAAAAGAGATTGATTCCACCAGTCAGCAGGGTATTGAGGAAGAGAGAGCCTTCACCAATGGAGATTAAAACCATGTATCTCTTTCTTTCTCTCTCTGGCCCCCATGGAGCAGCAATCTAAGGCCATCTCCAAACAACACAAAAGACATGAAGAGAAAATTAGAAAGAGAAATGAGGAAAGAGTCACTGACAGGGACCGTAGAGCGATCACACACACGATGGTATTGTAGATGTGCTGGTGTGTCATCTTTCTATTCCTGCAGTGATGTAGCCCAGACTGATACAGATCAGCGACATGGTTAAAAGATACTGAAAAGAGTATAATCAGCACGTTACATTTCAGCCGTACCTACATTATTCCCATGTCTTCAAACCTTTTATTCTATCTAATTTAAAACATTCCCTTTTTATGCCGGTTGTACATATTGGTTCTTATACCAGATATTGTTCATTGTGTGTGTATGTATCCAGGGGGGGGGGGGAAAATTGTGTCCCCTGCCCAGACTTGCCCTGGTCAGACATTGGAGTAATATTGGCCAAACATTCTTCTCAACAATGATGTGGAAATTACTATCAAGAATCCATAATGTATGACTCCACAGAAATGGATCTGATTGGCTAGTCTGAGTGGACAGAAGGCAAATTATGGTTTGTTCAGAATTGGGGGCAATATTTCCAGCCTGGCTTTCCCATGCCACCATAGCAGCCATCCCCAGCCTCTGCCACTCCCCCCCACACGGACATACACAAACACACACCTGTCCCTACATGCTCACCTCCCTCCCCAAGGGAAATGCTATACTTGTCCCTGTCTGACCGACCGGCCGCTCCGTTTGGCTTGTCGCACTAGCAACGGCCTGCCCGTTGCCAACGGCAGCAGAGGATAAATAAAGTGTGTGTGTGGGATGAGGATGAATGAGGCCGACAAACAGCCTTGCCATCGTCAGTAAACAGAGAGGGAGAGAGAGAGGGAGAGAGCGATAAACACAGGGCTGAAAAGTGCAGGAGCAAGACAGAGAAGGGGGGGGGGTATGTTGCTGAAGATGAGGATATTAGAAATGGCTGTATTTCCTGTCTCTACTGCTGTGTCGTATACAATACACATAATACATTGAGGTACAACGGAAAGGGAGATTCCACTATATTTTTCTAGAAATTAGGCAGATGCTATGGCTATAGAAATCTAACCCAGCTGCTCCCAAATAGATTATGTAATCCAGTTGCATTATCACATAATGATGAGGATGGCTGGCTGTAAATTACAATGAGAAGAAAGTTTGAAGTGCTCTTATTCACTGTGGTGTGCTATGCAGACATAGATTATCCCAACTGTTTACCTGTGATTCTGACTGGGTAACATTTGGTGTCTTCATATTGGGCAATGAGGCCACATGCACGCAACGCACACACACACACACACACACACACACACACACACACACACACACACACACACACACACACACACACACACACACACACACACACACAGTGCAACAAGGTTTTATTTCATCCCTCTGTCTTGCCAAGTCAGTCAGCTCAGTGATGTCATCGTGTCAGTGTGCCTATGCAGGATTACTGCCACAGCTGTTCTACCTAACTGAGATCCAAAAATACACACACAAACAAACACACACGCTTTCAACTACAGTAAAAACAAAGCGCTGATAACCGAATGAGAACATCTCACACGGACGGAGAAGATGGACAGTAACGCTCAAGGTTTCCGGCTCAAGGATGTGGACTCACTCACCATCAATGATTACATCAACAACAAAACAGCACCATCCCAGCAGTGTGAGAACTAAATAATATCTCTTAGGAGTAAGGGGCATAAGAAGTGTCTGAGGAGGGTTGGTGTGAGGTTCTCCTCCATGCTGTGATTGTTTAGGCAGTGTTAAAGAACCCTAAACACTCGCTGGGTGTGAGTCATTGAGCAGGAGGAGTGTGTGAACACACACACACACATACACACTGGGCCCAACAGCCAGCAAATGAGGAATATGCAATAAGAGTGGGGGTGTGATTGAATCAACCTGCTGCCTTTTGGCTCCCAGCTCTTGACTCACAGCCCATAACTGAATAACAATGCCAGGGAGTCCAGGGTGATTTGCAACTCATGGTGATTGATTCAGATTCTTACTCTCATCCACTCTACTACTACTCAGCAGGTAATTTACGAGCGCTCCCATTGGCTATACTATCAGTATCAGTACTATCAGTATTATTCGATTTTGGGAGGTTTTTTAGTGGCACAAAAACTAGAGCTGACCTCAGAATTTGGAGAGGTGATGTGTCTCGCTCTCTACCATGAACTCTGGCCTGAAAATAGTTTTTGGATTGCAAACATTCACTCTGGCTTGCACTGCTCCTCTCTCTCTCTCTGTCTCTGTCTCTGTCTCTGTGTCTTCCCCCTTCTCAATTCAATTCAAATGGCTTTATTGGCATGGGAAACATACATTATGTTTACATTGCCGAAGCAAGTGAAATACATAAACAAAAGTGAAATAAACTATTTAAAAAATGCACAGTAAACATAATACTCACAAAATTTCCAAAGGAATAGAGACATTGCAAATGTCATATTATGCCTATATACATACAGTGTTGTAATGATGTGCCAATAGTTTTGATTTAAATTTGATTTGAAGTGCAAAAAGTAAAATTGTAACGGTGTTCCTCCTCTTCATCCGAAGAGGAGGAGCATGGATTGAACCAAGGCGCAGCGTTTTGAAATGACATAATTTTAATTAAACAAGACGGGAAAAACACGAAACGAAACCACTTGAAATAATTAACAAAATAACAAAACGAATGTAGACAAACCTGAACATACGAACTTCCATAAAACACGAAGAACACACAACAGGAAAAATGAAAACGAAGAACACACGAAACAGTCCCGTATGCTGCAACAAACACTAACACAGGAGACAACCACCCACAACGAACACTGTGAAACAACCTACCTAAATATGACTCTCAATTAGAGGAAACGCCAAACACCTGCTTCTAATTGAGAGCCAAACCAGGCAACCCTAAACCAACATAGAAACAGAAAACATAGAATGCCCACCCAAACTCACGTCCTGACCAACTAACACATACAACAAACAGAAATAGGTCAGGAACGTGACAAAAATAAATAAGCATAAATATTGAATGTATTTAAAAAGGTGTTTGTTCTTCACTGTTTGCTTTTTTCTTGTGGCAACGGGTCACAAATGTTGCTGCTGTGATGGCACACTGGTATTTCACCCAATAGATAACATTTTTCCAACATTTGATTTGTTTTCAAATTCTTTGTGGGACTGTGTAATCTGAGGGAAATATCTGTCTCTAATATGGTTATACAGTGGCAGGAGGTTAGGAAGTGCAGCTCAGTTTCCACCTAATTTTGTAGGCATAGCCTGTCTTCTCTTGAGAGCCAAGTCTGCCCACGGTGGCCTCTCTCAATAGCAAGGCTATGCTCACTGAGTCTGTACCTAGTCAAAGCTTTCCTTAATTTTGGGTCACTCACAGTGGTCAGGTATTCTGCCACTGTGTACTCTCTGTTTAGGCCAAATAGCATTCTAGTTTTTGTTCATTCTTTCCAATGTGTCAAATAATTATATTGTAGTTTTCACATTATTTGGTTGGGTCTAATTGTGTTTTTGTCCTGGGGCTCAGTGGGGTCTGTTTGTGTTTGTGAACTGAGCCCCAGGACCAGCTTGCTTAGGGGACTCTTCTCCAGGTTCATCTCTCTGTAGGTGATGGCTTTGTTATGGAAGGTTTGGGGATCACTTCCTTTTAGGTGGTTGTAGAATTTAACGTCTCTTTTCTGGATTTTGATCATAAGCAGGTATCGTCCTAATTTTGCTCTGGATGCATTAATTGTTTTTTTACGTTGTACACAGATTATATTTTTGCAAAATTCTGCATGCAGAGTCTCAATTTGGATCTCAGACCTCACAACCATGAAGGGCAATGGGTTCTATAACTGATTCAAGCATTTTTAGCCAGATCCTAATGGGCAGGTTGAATTTTATGTTCCTTTTGATGGCTTAGAAGGCCCTTCTTGCCTTGTCTCTCAGATCGTTTACAGCTTTGTGGAAGTTACCTGTGGCACTGATGTTTAGGCTGAGGTATGTATTGTTTTTTTTGTATGCTCTAGGGCAACAGTGTCTAGATGGAATTTGTATTTGTTGTCCTGGCAACTGGACCTTTTTTGGAACAGCATTAGCTTTGTCTTACTGAGATTTACTATCATGGCCCAGGTCTGAAAGAATCTGTGCAGAAGATCTCGGTGCTGCTGTAGGCCCTCCTTGGTTCGGGACGTAAGCACCAGATCATCAGAAAAGAGTAGACATTTGACTTCAGATTCTAGTAGGATCAGGCCGGGTGCTGCAGACTGTTATAGGGCCCTCGCCAATTTGTTGATGTATGCAGTGCATTCGGAATGTATTCAGAAATGGAATGTATACAACCGGTATATAACTTACAGAGAAATGCTTACTTACAAGCCCCTGAGTTTCAAAGAAAAATGTATTATAATAAAATAAAAAATGCATATAAGAATGAGATATAAAAGTAACAAGTAATTAAAGAGAAGTATTAAAATAACAATAGCAGAACTATATACAGGAGGGTACCAGTACAGAGTCAATGTGCAGGGGGAACCAGTAAGTTGAGGGAATATGTACATGTGGGTAGAGTTATTAAACTGACTATGCATAGATGACAACAACAGAGAATAGCAGCGGTGTAAAAGGAGGGGGGGGGGGACACTGCAAATAGTCTGGGTAGCCATTTGATTAGATGTTCAGGAGTCTTACGGCTTGTGGGTAGAAGCTGTTTAGAAGCCTCTTGGACCTAGAAGCCTCTTGGCGCTCCGGTACCGCTTGCCATGCGGTAGCAGAGAGAACAGTCTATGACTAGGGTGGCTGGAGTCTTTGACAGTTTTTAGGGCCTTCCTCTGACACCGCCTGGTATAGAGGTCCTGGATGGCAGGAAGCTTTGCCCCTGTGATGTACTGGGCCGTAAGCACTACCCTCTGTAGTACCTTGCGGACAGAGGCCGAGCAGTTGCCAAACCAGACAGTGATGCAACCAGGCAGGATGCTCTCGATGGTGCAGCTGTAAAACCTTTTAAGGATCTGAGGACCCATGCCAAATCTCCTGAGGGGGAATAGGTTTTGTCGTGCCCTCTTCACGACGGTCTTGGTGTGCTTGGACCATGTTAGTTTGTTGGTGATGTGGACACCAAGAAACTTGAAGCTCTCAACCTGCTCCACTACAGCCCCGTTGATGAGAATGGGGGAGTACTCGGTCCTCTTTTTCCTGTAGTCCACAATCATCTCCTTTGTCTTGATCACATTGTGGGACAGGTTGTTGTCCTGGCACCACATGGCCACCTCCTCCCTATAGGCTGTCTCATCATTGTCGCTGATCAGGCCTACCACTGCTGTGTCATCGGCAAACTTAATGATGGTGTTGGAGTCGTGCCTAGCCGTGCAGTCATGAGTGAACAGGGAGTACAGGAGGGGACTGAGCCCCTGTGTTGAGGATCAGCGTGGCGGATGTGTTGTTACCTACCCTTACCACCTGGGGGCGGCCCGTCGGGAAGTCCAGGATACAGTTACAGAGGGAGGTGTTTAGTCCCAGGGTCCTTAGCTTATTGATGAGCTTCGTGGGCACTACGGGGTTGAACGCTGAGCTGTAGTCAATGAATAGCATTCTCACATAGGTGTTCCTTTTGTCTAGGTGGGAAAGGGCAGTGTGGAATAGAGATTGTGGATCTGTTGGGGCGGTATTCAAATTGGAGTGGGTCTAGGTTTTCTGGGGTAATGGTGTTGATGTGAGCCACGACCAGCCTTTTAAAGCACGTCATGCCTACAGACGTGAGTGCTACGGGTCGGTAGTCATTTAGGCAGGTTACCTTAGTGTTTTTGTGCACAGGGACTATGGTGGTCTGCTTGAAACATGTTGGTATTACAGAATCGGATAGGGACAGGTTGAAAATGTCAGTGAAGACACTTGCCAGCTGGTCAGCGCATGCTCAGAGTACACGTCCTGGTTATCCGTCTGGCCCTGCGCCCTTTTGAATGTTGACATGTTTAACTTCTTGACGCTAGGAAGCAGAATTTTTATGTTTGGAAAAAGACAGTTCCCAATGTAAACGGCCTGTTTCCCAGGCCCAGATGCTAGAATGTGCATATAATTGACAGATTAGGATAGAAAACACTCTAAAGTTTCCAAAACTATCAAAATATTGTCTGTGAGTATAACAGAACTGATTTTGCAGGCGAAAACCTGAGGAAATCCAAGCCGGAAGTGCCTCTTATTTTGAAAAATCCCTGTTCCATTGCCTGCCTATCCTCCATTTAAAGGGATATCAACTAGATTCCTTTTCCAATGGCTTCCACGGGTTGTGAACAGGCTTTAGACATAGTTTCAAGCTTTTATTCTGAAAAATGAGCGAGATTTATCAAATCGCGTCAGTGGATAGCCAGATGTCCTTTGATTAGTTCTTGAGCGCAAAAGTGGTAGCTCAATATTTTCTTTCTCTCTTGTATTGAATAGTTTACCGTCCGGTTGAAATATTATCGATTATTAATGTTAAAAATAACCTGAAGATTGATTATTAAAACGTTTGACATGTTTCTATGAACTTTACAGATACTATTTGGAATTTTCGTCTGCCCTTCATGACCTGCCTGAGCCTGTGGATTTCTGAACATAACGCGCAAAAACAAATGGAGGTTTTTTGATATTAAAATAATCTTTATTGAACAAAAGGAACATTTACTGTGTAACTTCGAGTCTCGTGAGTGCAAAAATCCGAAGATCATCAAAGGTAAGCGATTCATTTTATTGCTTTTCTGACTTTCGTGACCAATCTACATTGCTGCTAGGTGTTTGTAATGTTTTGTCTAGTGATCGATAAACTCACACAAACGCTTGGATTGCTTTCGCTGTAAAGCATATTTTAAAAATCTGACACGACAGGTGGATTAACAACAAGCTAAGCTGTGTTTTGCTATATTGCACTTGTGATTTCATGAAATTAAATATTTTTTTTGAATTTGGCGCTCTGCAGTTCAGCGGTAGTTGATGAAAATGATCCCGCTAAAGGGATCCGTGCGCCAAGAGGCGCTCTCCGCAGCCTTATTCACATCGGCTGCGGAGAGCATGATCACACAGTCTTCTGGAACAGCTGATGCTCTCATGCATGTTCCAGTGTTATTTGCCTCGACGCGAGCATAGAAGTAGTTTAGCTCGTCTGGTAGGCTTGTGTCACTGGGCAGCTCTCGGCTGGGCTTCCCTTTGTAGTCTGTAATGGTTTGCAAGCCCTGACACATCCGACGAGAGTCAGAGCCGGTGTAGTACGATTCGATCTTAGTCCTGCATTGACGCTTTGCCTGTTTGATGGTTTGTCGGAGGGCATAGCTGGATTTCTTATGAGCTTCTGGGTTAGAGTCCCGCTCCTTGAAAGCGGCAGCTCTAGCATTTAGCTCAGTGTGGATCTTGCCTGTGATCCATGGCTTCTGATTGGGGTATGTACGTACGGTCACTGTGGGTACGACGTCATCGATGCACTTATTGATGAAGCCAATGACTGATGTGGTGTACTCATCAATGCAATCGGAGGAATCCCGGAACATATTCTAGTCTGTGCTAGCAAACCAGTCCTGTAGCTTAGCATCTGCTTCATTTGACCACTTTTGGCAGCGATTACAACCTCGAGAGTTCTTGCGTATGACGCGACAAGCTTGGCATATCTGTATTTGGGAGTTTCTCCCATTCTCTGCAGATCCCCTCAAGCTCTATCAGGTTGGATGGGGAGCATCGCTGCATGGCTATTTTCAGATCTCTCCAGAGATGTTCGATCGGGTTGTGTTCGATCGGGTTCAATGTTCGATCGGCTCTGGCTGGGCCACTCAAGGACATTCAGAGACTTGTCCCGAAGCCACTCCTGTATTGTCTTGGCTGTGTGCTTAGGGGCGTTGTCCGGTTCGAAGGTGAACCTTTTCCCCAGTCTGGGGTCCTGATTGCTCAGGAACAGGTTTTCATCAAGGATCTCTCTGTACTTTTCTCTGTTCATCTTTCCCTCGATCCTGACTAGTCTCCCAGTCCCTACCGCTGAAAAACATCCCCACAGCCTAATGCTGCCACCACCATGCTTCACCGTAGGGATGATGCCAGGTTTCCTCCAGACATGACGCTTGGCATTCAGGCCTGAGATTCAATCTTGGTTTCATCAGACGAGACAATCTTGTTTCTCATGGTCTGAGAGTCCTTTAGGTGCCTTTTGGTAAACTCCAAGCGGGTTGTCATTTGCCTTTTCCTGATTGCTCAGTTTGGCCGGGCGGCCAAATCTAGGAAGAGTCTTGGTGGTCCCTGACGTCGCCGCGTTCGTCGCCGCCTGCACTATCTGTGCACAGAATAAGACTCCCCGGCAAACTCCGGCTGGCCTCCTTCAACCACTTCCTGTCCCTCACGGTCCCTGGTCACATATATCCGTGGACTTTGTCACTGGTCTCCCCCCGTCTGATGGCAACACCGTTATCCTTACAGTGGTGGACAGGTTTTCCAAAGCCGCCCATTTCATTCCTCTCCTCAAGCTACCCTCAGCCAAGGAGACGGCGCAGCTCATGGTGCAGCATGTCTTCCGGATCCATGGACTTCCAGTGGACATGGTCTCCAACCGGGGTCCTCAGTTCTCGTCACGGTTCTGGAAGGCGTTCTGAAAGCTCATTGGGTCGTCGGCCAGCCTCTCCTCCGGGTTCCACCGCCAGTCTAATGTAAAGTCGGAGTGAGCCAATCAGGACCTGGAGACTCTTTGTTGCGTTATCTCCACCAACCCCACCACCTGGACCCAGCCCTCATCGCTGAGTTCCACCGCCGGCACTACAGTCAACCAGGTATGCACCCAGGTAGGACACCAGATGGCTTCCCTTGAGGAGGGGGGTACTGTCACACCCTGATCTGTTTCACCTGTCTTTGTGCTTGTCTCCACCCCCCTCCAGGTGTTGCCCATCTTTCCCATTATCCCCTGTGCATTTATACCTGTGTTCTCTGTTTGTCTCTTGCCAGTTCGTCTTGTCTTGTCAAGCATACCAGTGTGTTTTTTGTACTCCTGTTTTCTTGAGCCCCTATTTTCTAGTTATCCCAGTTTTTATCATTCTGCCTGCCCTGACCCTGAGCCTGCCTGCCGTTCTGTACCTTTTGACACTTCCCTGGATTACTGACCTCTGCCTGCCCTGATCCTGTGCCTGCCTGCCACTCTGTACCTTACGGACTCTGCCCTGGACTACTGACCTTTGTCTGCCCTTGACCTGTCATTTGCCTGCCCCCTGTTTTATAAATAAACGTATGTTATTCAAAATGTAGGCATCTGGGTCTCACCCTGAGTCGTGATAATTATGGGGTATTGTGTGTAGATTGTTGAGGAAAACATTTATTTTGATCAATTTTAGAATAAGGCTGCAACGTAACAAAATGTGGCAAAAGGAAAGGGGTCTGAATATTTTCCAAATGTGCTGTATGTTGAAGGTGGGGCTCAAGCTGCATTCCTGTCTCACCCAATGGCCCTTATTCAAACACGCATAATAACATGGTGTCAGAAATGAACCCAAAGCCAAGCGTTACGGAATGCTTGGGTTGTGCCGTGGGGGAGATCTTCGTGGGCTATACTCGGCCTTGTCTCAGGATGGTAAGTTGGTGGTTGGAGATATCCCTCTAGTGATTCTAAAAATTCTCTCCCTCTTTTTCTCTCTTTCTTTCTTTCTTCCTCTCTCTCAGAGGTCCTGAGTCCTAGGACCATGCCTCAGGACTACCTGGCCAGATGACTCCTTGCTGTCCCCAGTCCACCTGATCGTGCTGCTGCTCCAGTTTCAACTGTTCTGCCTGCGGCTATGGAACCCTGACCTGTTCACCGGACGTCCTACCTGTCCCAGACCTGTTGTTTTCAACTCTCTAGAGACCGCAGGAGCGGTAGAGATACTCTTAACGATCGGCTATGAAAAGCCAACTGACATTTACTCCTGAGGTGCTGACTTGCTGCACCCTCGACAACCACTGTGATTATTATTATTTGACCCTGCTGGTCATCTATGAACATTTGAACATCTTGGCCATGTTCTGTTATAATCTCCACCCGGCACAGCAAGAAGAGGACTGGCCACCCCTCAAAGCCTGGTTCCTCTCTAGGTTTCTTCCTAGGTTCTGGCCTTTCTAGGGCATTTTTCCTTGCCACTGTGCTTCTACACCTGCATTGCTTGCTGTTTGGCGTTTTAGGCTGGGTTTCTGTACAGCACTTTGTGACATCAGCTGATGTAAGAAGGGCTTTATAAATAAATTTGATTGATTGATGTGGATAATGTAGTCGCTGTCAGATGAACGCAAACAAGTGGAACAAATGAGCGAGGACGAAGAGCCTGCAATGTCTCAGTCAAATTCCGGTGCCTAGAGCCATGGACATGCCTAGCGCCAGGTGAGCTCCACCTGGTGGTGGATGAGTCTGTTAGACCAGTTCAACAGCTTCTCCGCTGAATCCCCGTTCCACTTAAGGAAAAGATACTAAAGGCTGTTGATTCAATGGAGGAACAGGGTGTCATTATGAAGGTCACCAAACCTACTAAGTGGATAAGCTACATAGTTGTGGTGGAAAAGCCTGGCAAAATAAGTGTCTGCCTTGATCCAAGTGCCCTGAACAAAGCCTTATGTAGGGCACATTACCAAATGCCTACCAAGCATGGCAAAAGCAAAATACTTTTCGCTTATAGATGCAAAAAATGGGTACTGGCAGGTACGTTTAGATGAAGAGAGTAGTTACTTCACCACATTTTGGATCCCCAATGGTAGATACCAGTAGACGAGGTTACCTTTTGGAGTGAAACCAGCTGCAGAGGAATATCAGCGAAGGCAACATGATGCACTTAAGCGTCAAAGCTGATGACATCCTGGTGTACGGCTGTGGTGCTACAATGGAAGAAGCAGTGCAGGACCATGACCACAACCTGACTCAGGTCTTACAAAGAGAAAGGGAAATGAATCTACAACAGTGGTAGGCTTGATTACCAACAACAACGAGACGGTGAGGTGAGGGCCCTCGGTGTGTGGTGTCAGGAAAACAACCTCTCACTCAGTGTCAGCAAAACAAAAGAGATGATCGTGGACTTCAGGAAACAGCAAAGGGAGCACCCCCCTATCCACATTGACGGGACAGCAGTGGAAAAGGTGGAAAGTTCCTCTGTGTACATATCACCGACACACTGAAACGGTCCACGCACACAGACAGTGGGGCTGAAAAAATGTGGCTTGTCACCGAAAACCCTCACTAACTTTTACAGGTGCCCAATCAAGAGCATCCTGTCGGGCTGTATCACCACCTGGTATGGCAACTGCACCGCCCACAACCGTAGGGCTCTCCAGAGGGTGTTGCAGTCTGCACAACGCATCACTGAGGGCAAACTACCTCCCCTCCGGGACATCTACAACACCTGATGTCACAGGAAGGCAAAAAAGATCATCAAGGACAATAACCACCCAAGCTGCCTGTTCACCACGCTTCCATCCAGAAGGCGAGATCAGTACAGGTGCATCAAAGCTGGGACAAAGACATTGAAAAACAGCTTCCATCTCAAGGCCATCAGATTATTAAACAGCCATCACTAGCACAGAGGCGGCTGCCTACCTACAGACTTGATATCATTGGCCACTTTAATAAGTGGAACACTAGTCACTTTAATAATGCCACTTTAATAATATTTACATATCTCACATTACTTATCTCATGTATATACTGTATCCTACACTACCTATTGCATCTTAGCCACTCTGTCATTGCTCATCCGTATATTTTATATTTACAGTATATATTCTTATCCCATTCCTTTACTAGATTGTGTGTATTAGGTTGTGTTGTGGAATGTGTTAGATATTAGGTTTTGTTGTGGAATTGTTAGATATTACCTGTTAGATACTGCTGCACTGTCAGATCTAGAAGCATAAGCATTCCGCTACACTCGCAATAACATCTGCTAACCATGTGTATGTGACCAATAAAATGTGATTTGATTTGAATAAAGACAAAGTTACCATCAGGCTCACAAGTATTACATACATGGGACATCTTTTGACAGACCCCAAGAATGTGGAGGCAGTACAGAAAATGCGGCCACCTACAGACGCAAAAGCAGTGCAGCGACTGCTTGGTTTTGTAAATGACTTAGCGAAATTCTTACCTCATCTGTCTGATGTATGTGAGCCATTGCGTCGGCTGACCAATAAAGATGTGCTGTGGGCATGGCTTCCTCAACATGATGCTGCATTGGAGCAAATCAGGAAATTGGTGAGCAACCGACCAATACTGAGGCACTATGACCTCTGAGGAAGTGACCCTCAAATGTGATGCAAGTGACAAAGGCCTAGGTGCAGCGTTCCTGCAAAAGGGGCAGCCCGTTGCATTTGCTTCAAGGACATTGACACCCACGGAGGAAGGATATGCACAAATTGAAAAGGAGTGCCTAGTCATAGTGTTAACCTGTGACCGTTTTGATCAATACCTTCATGGTAGGGACTTTATCACGTTGCACACTGATCACAAGCCACTTGAGGTTATCTTCAAAAAACCTCTTCTGTCTGCCCCGAAGTGACATCAAAGGATGATGCTAAAGCTTCAGCATTATTGAGTACAGGTAGTATGCAAGAAAGGAATAGAGTTTCACATTGCAGATTTCTTGTCTAGAGCAGCACTACCAAAAGGTCACCCTCAATATCGGACAAATTAGACGGTATATGCTGTACAAGCTGAGTTTGAAGATGTGAACCATGCTACAGATCAAAACATCTCCCCGCAGACACGGGATGCTATCAAAGCCCATTCAGCAGAGGATAAAGTCTTCTCGAATGCATCAGTCTTTTATCCTAAGAGGCTGGCCGGACACAAGAAAGAGTACGCCCATCCTGGTGAGGGACTAAGACGAACTCACAATGCAGGAAAAGGTCGTCTACAAAGGCGACAGGGTGGTAGTGCCAGAAACTCTACGCCCAATGATTCTGTCTCGTATCCATACTCAGGGGTCGAAGCCAGTCTCAGGAAAGCCAGAGACTCAGTATTCTGGCCCAACATGACCCAAGAAATTAAACATTTTGTGGCAGTGTGCAGCATATGTAATGCTAATCTACCAAAGCAGCAAAAGGAAACGCTGCACCCACATGACGTACAGTACCAGCATGTCATTGGTCGAAAGAGGGAATAGATCTGTTCACAGTAAAGAACGTTCCTTTTCTGATTATAGTGGACTACTATTCAGATTTTTGGGAGGTGGAGAAAGTGATTGACACAACAGCCGCTTGCATCATTGACTGTTATAAGCAGCAGTTTAGCAGTAGATATGGCATACCTGACAGTGGTATAGTGACGGATAATGGGCCCCAGTTCACGAGTCAAGACTTTTCTTTGTTTGCAAAAGCCTGGGAGTTCCATCATGTGCCCTCTTCACCATACCACAGTCAGAGTAATGGTGAGGCGGAGGTCAGCAGTGAAAATAGCAAAGACTCATCACAAAGGCACAGATGTGTGGTAAGCCATTTTGGCGTAGAGAAATACTCCCACAGAGGGCTTCAGCAGCAGTCCAGTACAGCGCTTAATGTCTAGATGCACTCGCTCTCTGTCACCAACAACTCCCAAGCTCCTCACACCAAAGGTCATTAGGGATGTTCAGGCCCACAAACGTGCACGTCAGGACAAGTCAAAACATTTCTGTGGCCAGCATGCAAAACATCTGCCTGTAATAAAACAAGGCCAAGCGGTCAGAGTGCTCCGGTGTGGGCAGGACACATAATGAGGAGACGGGGAAGACCCCACCAGGGCAGTTCTCTGCCGACCGTGCCTCCACAATTTCAGGAGAATGTGGAAGAGGAAGGAGAGGCCCTAAGGCTCCCAGAGGTGCACAATATGCTACTAGTGCGACACACTAGGACAAGGGCAAACATAAGACCGCCCCTGCGGTACGGGGACTATGTCCCTTAAGAGATTAACATTTTTTTTCTTAGGTTTTGGTTTTAATTAAGTGTTGATAAGGGAAATAGGTATTTTCAATGTGGTATTAAAATGGAATGAAGTGCTCGAGCTAATTATACATGAAAAGGAAAATGTTAAGATAAAGGGGCATTATGCCAACCCAGAGATGGCGCTAGTGGGGCACCTATCTAAGATATATAAACAGGTGCATTATGAGTGTTTGATTAGGATGTCGTGACCTGTAACATGTAATACCTGAGTAAAGGATTATGCAGTGGTGTAAAGTACTTAAGTAAAAATACTTTCAAGTACTACTTAAGTCATTTTGTTTGGTATCTGCACTTTACTATTTTTACTTTTTACAACTTTTACTTTAATACATTCCTAAAGAAAATAATGTTTTTTTTACTCCATACATTTTTCCTGACCCCAAAAAGTACTCGTTACATTTTGAATGCTTAGCAGGACAGGAAAATGGTCCAATTCAAGCACTTAGAAAGAGAACATCCCTGATCAGCCCTACTGCCTCATCTGGCAGACTCACTGCACAAATGCTTTGTTTGTAAATTATGTCTGAGTGTTGGTGTGCCCCTGGCTAGCCATAAGTTAATCTCACATCTAAAAATTCACTCAAACCACCAAACTCTTCATACAAGTCTCAAAATAAGCTTGTTCGAACATAACGCTGACAACAATTCTCACTCAGAAAACATGCATCACTCATATCACACTGACCTAAAACACAGTACATAAATGAACTTCTCATAGCATTACATAAATGAACTTCTCTTGGAAGTTTGAATGATTTTTCACATAAATCAGTATTTCATTATAGAATAAAAATATCACCTTATAACTTTATTGACTGTAGTAAAGTATATGTAACAAGAATTAATCAGAATTGCAGCAATTTGTTTCAATAGCCTTTATTTGTTCTATATCATCGCAAATAGTAATTTACTTGTGAAAAAAAAAGGTAAAAAATAAAAAATCCTGAAATTCCAGGGCTGCAATAATTACAAAAAAAACATCAACATGTATAGTATAATCACTCATACTGTACAGTACTGTGAGGGTTCTAGTTCTCATCAACATGTATAGTATAACACTCATACTGTACAGTACTGTGAGGGTTCTAGTTCTCATCAACATGTATAGTATAATCACTCATACTGTACAGTACTGTGAGGGTTCTAGTTCTCATCAAGATGTATAGTATAATCACTCATACTGTACAGTACTGTGAGGGTTCTAGTTCTCATCAACATGTATAGTATAATCACTCATACCGTACAGTACTGTGAGTGTTCTAGTTCTCATCAACATGTATAGTATAATCACTCATACCGTACAGTACTGTGAGGGTTCTAGTTCTCATCAACATGTATAGTATAATCACTCATACTGTACAGTACTGTAAGGGTTCTAGTTCTCATCAACATGTATAGTATAATCACGCATACTGTACAGTACTATGGGGGTTCTAGTTCTCATCAACATGTATAGTATAGCACTCATACTGTACAGTACTGTGAGGGTTCTAGTTCTCATCAACATGTATAGTATAATCACTCATACTGTACAGTACTGTAAGGGTTCTAGTTCTCATCAACATGTATAGTATAATCACTCATACTGTACAGTACTGTGAGGGTTCTAGTTCTCATCAACATGTATAGTATAATCACTCATACTGTACAGTACTGTGAGGGTTCTAGTTCTCATCAACATGTATAGTATAATCACTCATACTGTACAGTACTGTGGGGGTTCTAGTTCTCATCAACATGTATAGTATAATCACTCATACTGTACAGTACTGTGAGGGTTCTAGTTCTCATCAACATGTATAGTATAATCACTCATACTGTACAGTACTGTGGGGGTTCTAGTTCTCATCAACATGTATAGTATAATCACTCATACTGTACAGTACTGTGAGGGTTCTAGTTCTCATCAACATGTATAGTATAATCACTCATACTGTACAGTACTGTGAGGGTTCTAGTTCTCATCAACATGTATAGTATAATCACTCATACTGTACAGTACTGTGAGGGTTCTAGTTCTCATCAACATGTATAGTATAATCACTCATACTGTACAGTACTGTGAGGGTTCTAGTTCTCATCAACATGTATAGTATAATCACTCATACTGTACAGTACTGTGAGGGTTCTAGTTCTCATCAACATGTATAGTATAATCACTCATACTGTACAGTACTGTGAGGGTTCTAGTTCTCATCAACATGTATAGTATATTCACTCATACCGTACAGTACTGTGAGGGTTCTAGTTCTCATCAACATGTATAGTATAATCACTCATACCGTACAGTACTGTGAGTGTTCTAGTTCTCATCAACATGTATAGTATAATCACTCATACCGTACAGTACTGTGAGGGTTCTAGTTCTCATCAACATGTATAGTATAATCACTCATACTGTACAGTACTGTGAGGGTTCTAGTTCTCATCAACATGTATAGTATAATCACTCATACTGTACAGTACTGTGAGGGTTCTAGTTCTCATCAACATGTATAGTATAATCACTCATACTGTACAGTACTGTGAGGGTTCTAGTTCTCATCAACATGTATAGTATAATCACTCATACTGTACAGTACTGTGAGGGTTCTAGTTCTCATCAACATGTATAGTATAATCACTCATACTGTACAGTACTGTGAGTGTTCTAGTTCTCATCAACATGTATAGTATAATCACTCATACTGTACAGTACTGTGAGGGTTCTAGTTCTCATCAACATGTATAGTATAATCACTCATACTGTACAATACTGTGAGGGTTCTAGTTCTCATCAACATGTATAGTATAATCACTCATACTGTACAGTACTGTGAGGGTTCTAGTTCTCATCAACATGTATAGTATAACACTCATACCGTACAGTACTGTGAGGGTTCTAGTTCTCATCAACATGTATAGTATAATCACTCATACCGTCCAGTACTGTGAGGGTTCTAGTTCTCATCAACATGTATAGTATAATCACTAATACTGTATAGTACTGTGAGGGTTCTAGTTCTCATCAACATGTATAGTATAATCACTCATACTGTACAGTACTGTGAGGGTTCTAGTTCTCATCAACATGTATAGTATAATCACTCATACTGTACAGTACTGTGAGGGTTCTAGTTCTCATCAACATGTATAGTATAACACTCATACTGTACAGTACTGTGAGGGTTCTAGTTCTCATCAACATGTATAGTATAACACTCATACTGTACAGTACTGTGAGGGTTCTAGTTCTCATCAACATGTATAGTATAATCACTAATACTGTACAGTACTGTGAGGGTTCTAGTTCTCATCAACATGTATAGTATAATCACTCATACTGTACAGTACTGTGAGGGTTCTAGTTCTCATCAACATGTATAGTATAATCACTCATACTGTACAGTATTGTGAGGGTTCTAGTTCTCATCAACCTGTAGAGTATAATCACTCATACTGTACAGTATTGTGAGGGTTCTAGTTCTCATCAACATGTATAGTATAATCACTCATACTGTACAGTACTGTGAGGGTTCTAGTTCTCATCAACATGTATAGTATAATCACTCATACTGTACAGTACTGTGAGTGTTCTAGTTCTCATCAACATGTATAGTATAATCACTAATATTGTACAGTACTGTGAGGGTTCTAGTTCTCATCAACATGTATAGTATAGTCACTCATACTGTACAGTACTGTGAGTGTTCTAGTTCTCATCAACATGTATAGTATAATCACTCATACTGTACAGTACTGTGAGGGTTCTAGTTCTCATCAACATGTATAGTATAATCACTAATACTGTACAGTACTGTGAGGGTTCTAGTTCTCATCAACATGTATAGTATAATCACTCATACTGTACAGTACTGTGAGGGTTCTAGTTCTCATCAACATGTATAGTATAATCACTCATACTGTACAGTATTGTGAGGGTTCTAGTTCTCATCAACCTGTAGAGTATAATCACTCATACTGTACAGTATTGTGAGGGTTCTAGTTCTCATCAACATGTATAGTATAATCACTCATACTGTACAGTACTGTGAGGGTTCTAGTTCTCATCAACATGTATAGTATAATCACTCATACTGTACAGTACTGTGAGTGTTCTAGTTCTCATCAACATGTATAGTATAATCACTAATATTGTACAGTACTGTGAGGGTTCTAGTTCTCATCAACATGTATAGTATAATCACTAATACTGTACAGTACTGTGAGGGTTCTAGTTCTCATCAACATGTAGAGTATAATCACTAATACTGTACAGTACTGTGAGGGTTCTAGTTCTCATCAACATGTATAGTATAATCACTCATACTGTACAGTACTGTGAGGGTTCTAGTTCTCATCAACATGTATAGTATAATCACTCATACTGTACAGTACTGTGAGTGTTCTAGTTCTCATCAACATGTATAGTATAATCACTAATATTGTACAGTACTGTGAGGGTTCTAGTTCTCATCAACATGTATAGTATAATCACTAATACTGTACAGTACTGTGAGGGTTCTAGTTCTCATCAACATGTAGAGTATAATCACTAATACTGTACAGTACTGTGAGGGTTCTAGTTCTCATCAACATGTAGAGTATAACACTCATACTGTACAGTACTGTGAGGGTTCTAGTTCTCATCAACATGTATAGTATAATCACTCATACCGTACAGTACTGTGAGGGTTCTAGTTCTCATCAACATGTATAGTATAACACTCATACTGCACAGTACTGTGAGGGTTCTAGTTCTCATCAACATGTATAGTATAATCACTCATACTGTACAGTACTGTGAGGGTTCTAGTTCTCATCAACATGTATAGTATAACACTCATACTGTACAGTACTGTGAGGGTTCTAGTCCTCATCAACATGTATAGTATAATCACTCATACTGTACAGTACTGTGAGGGTTCTTGTTCTCATCAACATGTATAGTATAATCACTCATACTGTACAGTACTGTGAGGGTTCTAGTTCTCATCAACATGTATAGTATAACACTCATACTGTACAGTACTGTGAGGGTTCTAGTTCTCATGAACATGTATAGTATAATCACTCATACTGTACAGTACTGTGAGGGTTCTAGTTCTCATCGACATGTATAGTATAATCACTCATACTGTACAGTACTGTGAGGGTTCTAGTTCTCATCAACATGTAGAGTATAATCACTCATACTGTACAGTACTGTGAGGGTTCTAGTTCTCATCAAGATGTATAGTATAATCACTCATACTGTACAGTACTGTGAGGGTTCTAGTTCTCATCAACATGTATAGTATAATCACTCATACTGTACAGTACTGTGAGGGTTCTAGTTCTCATCAACATGTATAGTATGATCACTCATACTGTACAGTACTGTGAGGGTTCTAGTTCTCATCAACATGTATAGTATAATCACTCATACTGTACAGTATTGTGAGGGTTCTAGTTCTCTCTCTCTCTCTCCTGCATTTGGCCACAAGTTCTCATCAACATCACATCTTATGTCTTCTCTGGCGATGCATCTTGGAAAGTATTTTCTTGAATGTCTAATCCAACCCTGGCAGTCTTCAGGAGAAATGTCTTCACACCCCGCATTCATGTCCAGTGAGGACATCTGGTCATGTGGATGGTGGTCATAAACCTTCCACCTCCATGCAGAGAAAAACTCCTCTATGGGGTTTAGGAAGGGGGAGAATGGAGGTAGGAATAGAACTGACATCCTGGGATGTGCAGCAAGCCAGTCTGACTGCAGCAGAGTGGTGGAATGCCACATTATCCCACACCACAATGAAGGTAGGGGAGTTTCTTGCCCCTCTCTCCTCAGCTGGCACAAGTTGATTATGCAGGTCATCCAGAAAAGAAATGAGCCTCTCTGAATTGTAGGGGCCAATGAGTGGTTTGTTTGTGTAACAGCAAACGGTCATTGGACAGTGCTGCACACATGGTGATGTTAGTGCCTCTCTGGCCTGGGACATCCACGGTTGCTCTCTGTCCAATCACATTTCTTAACCTGCGGCGTTTTTGCCAGGTTGAATCCCCATTCATCCACAAAGATGGCAAACGGCAAACTGCACATACAGTCATCTCCATTACTCTCCAAAATACATTCATACCTTACATTATGCATAGCTGTGTATGTACCCTGTTTGGTTATTGAACAGACATCTTACCTGGACATATTGATACCGGATTTCTTTCACACGTTCACCGTTTCTCTCAAAGGGTACAGTGTACAGCTGCTTAATCCTTATTTTATGTTTCTCTGGGACTCTGGCAATTATCGTTGTGCTGACCGTATTCACATTCCCAAAAGTGATACTGCCTGCCAGCACTCTGTCCTGAATTTCCCACAGTTTTATTTTATTGTTGCCAATTACCATGTCAACAATGGCAATTTCCTGCACATCTGATAATATTCTGCCTCTCCCTCCTGTGGGAGGCAACCTTTGGATCCTACTGAAAAACACAAAACAATCAATATATTTCAAAATGTCAGTACATGTAAAAATGTGAACATAGTGTATTGTACTGTAATATGTAGTTCAATTATCATTGAAGGATGCACATCTCACCTGTTGTTTTGCTGGAAAATTCGTACTATTGATGCAACTGTTGAACGCTGCAGATTTGGTTGCACCCTTAAACCGGCCTCTCTCAAAGAGAGACCATGGTTTACAACATGGTCAATAATTGTGGCCCTTATCTCATCAGTGACCACCACTCTTGGTCTTCCTCTCCTTTGTCCTCCACACATTCTCCCTCTCCCTGCCACTCTTCTCCCCCCACCAACCTGTCTTCCTTGATCCATGTTTGAAAAACTAAATCATTCCGAAGCCGTCCTCTTTTGTCTGTTTGGTAACGAGACTTAAACAGGACAGGTAAGGCTTTCAGCTGAAACTGCAATCAGCTGCGTTCGGAATGAATTTCTATATGTTTCAATCTGGTTACTGCAGAAATGCACGACATTTTCCATCATTCTGTTTTGAATGTGTCTTTAACAGTTTTGGAAACAGTGTGTTAGCGTTTGAAAACATGTGCTGCAAATATATAGTTTTGCAGGTGGTGGAGTATGAATGAGAAAGGAGTTCATGGATTTCAGAGAATGTGGTCATTGAATGCATTTTGTGTGAAAGCAATGAAAAATGATTCACAGTTTGGTCCACATACACTTCTGTTTTGCTGACTGTGTGAAGAGTTTTGACAATGTGACTTCAGTTTTGAACAATGCATCTTAGAAATTGAAATAAACTGTAACATATCTTTACTTTTACTCAAGTATGACAATTGGGTACTATTACTACCACTGGGATTATGCTTGCATTTTATCAAACTCTCTGACGTGAGTTATCCACATAAGTATAATAACACTAACGTTGCTAATTTATGCTGAGCTTTGCCTGGAATCCACAGAGCTGGAGGTAATCTGCTGCTTCCTGTGAAGAGGGATGGTATTGTTGTTTGGTTAACAGAGGTGTGTGTGTGTGTGTGTGTGTGTGTGTGTGTGTGTGTGTGTGTGTGTGTGTGTGTGTGTGTGTGTGTGTGTGTGTGTGTGTGTGTGTGTGTGTGTGTGTGTGTGTGTGTGTGTGTGTTCAGCAAAGGGAGGTCTTGTGGTTTCCTCTCACGGGTCTCATGATCGCACTGAGCTCCAAGTCAGAGCCATGGAACCCATGACACAGTTACATGGTGACCTGCTAATAGTGGAGAATGCACTCAGGCTCAGAACTAGGATCAGTTCACCCTCTCTAAATGCCCATTTTAAATCCACAAAACTGACCCAAGATCAGTGTTTATGGCTAATTTAAACACAAACATGTACACACACTTGGCTGCATACCACTGTGATATACCACTGTGATATACATATGGTTATAAGTAGAATAGAATCAGAGGGACACATCTAGCTGAGCCATTCTGGAAATCATAGCATAGCATAGGCCATCTCATCTCAGACTGGAGGAGAGAATAAGGACAGGTATATCACTCAGGCGTGTGTGTGTGTGTGTGACAGGGAGAGCAGCCCAGCCAAGCGAGCATGGATTGTCACATGACTGTGACTTATACTTAAAACTCTCCTTTGAGTCAGCTCATGTGTTCTTACTAATATGACTGGTGGAGTGAGGGAGGGACAGAGAGGGAGGGGGTGCGACAAGAAGATGAATGAAGTTGGGGCTTTGGGGATGTCATTGACGGTTAGAGGGAGGGCTTTAAGAATTGAGTAAGGGATGTTGTCGGTGGGTAGGCTATTTGTGTGTGTGTGTGTGTGTGTGTGTGTGTGTGTGTGTGTGTGTGTGTGTGTGTGTGTGTGTGTGTGTGTGTGCTTCTACATCTGCATTGCTTGCTGTTTGGGGTTTTAGGCTGGGTTTCTGTATAAGCACTTTGTGACATCTGCTGATGTAAAAAAAAGCTTTATAAATAAATGTGACTGGTTGATTGATTACTAGGCCACATAAATCACTATTTTCCCACTTATATGACAACACAGATATTATACAGGTAGGTGGGTCTGTGGGTCTGTTCTAATGGGTTGTTTCTGAAACACATACACACTAATCTACTGTCATCAACAAATAGTGGTGTACTGTTCCATTCACACCAGGACATACTGATCTCAAGTGACATTTTAATTTACAAAACCTGTTTGTTCATTGAGATGATAGCAAATAGCTAACTAGGGCTTGACCCTTGATCAGGGGACCCTCTGGGATAGTCATTCCCACCTGTGCCATGAAAATCCAGACCTCTTGGCAGATATGTTTGTTAGTCTGTCCTATAATAGACACATAAGATCAAAGGAGCATGGCATGTGAATGAGAAATAATGCATATATAGTCAATGACATGATATGCCATGCTATTTAGGCCATATCTATTGATCACTGCAGCTGTACATAGCCCATTGAGTGTCTGCTGCCAACACAATGACTCAACTCTAGCCACTTTAATAATGGAAAAATTGATGTAATAAATGTTTCACTAGCCACTTTAAACAATGCCACTTTATATAATGTTTACATACCCTACATTACTCATCTCATATGTATATACTGTACTCTATACCATCTACTGCATCTTGCCTATGCCGTTCGGCCATCACTCATCATATATTTTTATGTACATATTCTTATTCATTCCTTTACACTTGTGTGTATAAGGTAGTTGTTGTGAAATTGTTAGGTTAGATTACTTGTTAGATATTACTGCATTGTCGGAACTAGAAGCACAAGCATTTCGCTACACTCGCAATAACATCTGCTAACCATGTGTATGTGACAAATAACATTTGATTTGATTTGTAAATAGCCCTTCCAACTACCTACCTCATCCCCATATTGTTTTTATTTACTTTGTTGCTCTTTTGCACACCAGTATGTCTACTTGCACATCATCATCTGCACATCTATCACTCCAGTGTTAATTTGCTAAATTGTAATTACTTCGCTACTATGGCCTATTTATTGCCTTACCTCCTTACTCCATTTGCACACACTTTATATAGATTTATCTATAGTGTAATTGACTGTACTTTTGTTGAGCCCATGTGTAACTCTGTGTTGTTGTTTTTTGTCGCACTGCTTTGCTACATCTTGGCCAAGTCGCAGTTTTAAATGAGAATTTATTCTCAACTGGCCTACCTGGTTAAATAAATGTGAGAAAAAACAAATAATAATAATAACTATATGTTGTACACGAAGGAGGGGCTTGCTTTATTTTTCGGGAATAGTTTAAGTGACGTCACCCCAGCAGCCAGCGCCCCTTCCACCCAAGCCCTAACACGCTCCTCCACTCGAATTCTACAGGCGTGTACATGGTGCCTGGTAGAGCTGTCAGCCGCAATATAAATACATATCTACTGGTATAGAGCGTTTTTTTGTCGTAGTAAAGTAGGGATTACATTACCAAATCAGTTAGAAGATCGACATTCTTTATTTAAACGAGCTACTCGTGTTTTGAATATTTAAAACTGGACCGTTTGCCGCTAGAAGAAGTAACATAAAGGGGCGGGTGCGATTTCATTGCGAGCTCCAGTCCTGTGCAACACCTCAGCTAATCTGACGTTACAGTCTGGTGAGAAATACTGTCACTGAGCCTGCCAGGTGAAGAGCACATTTTGACGAACACTAGCGGTGAAATAATTATTTAGGCCATTTTTATAGTTATATGTGTCTTTCCTAACACCGAGGTGTCACGCGGATGATATTGCGCTGTCATTATTTGACTTTCATTTTTTTTTTATATCTGTATTTATTCTATTGACTGTCAGATAACGTTAGCTTGTTAGCAAGATAGCTAGTTAAACAACAATGTCGGATAACCAGAGCTGGAATTCTTCGGGTTCCGATGAAGATGTGGAGACGTCGGAATCGGGAGTCGGGCAGCCAGTTGTTGGTATCGCCGAGCTTGGTGGAATCATCAGCAAGGTAACTTTAACGTCTAAACTGGTTTTAGGCTCACTCCCCCTCTTCATAAGATACAAAAATTAAACAGGTTGATAATTTGAGGGTTCTTCGCCAGTACGGATGTGGGCTAGTTCAACGAAGCAGTGTTGGTTTCCCCCGCAGCTCAGAGCCAACTGTGGACGAATGTAACCGCTGAAAGGCGTTACATGAAAGGTTTTCAATAGCTAACTAAGCTTTATAGAATCAGTTATTGCCTGATTGATCTAATTGAAAGCTGTGTGGGGTTGTCATTCTAAAGGGATTGTATGCCTGACCTACTAACCCAAGCATGTTGAGAGCATAAAAATGTAATTAATAAAACGCGTTATGAATCTCGAATCCTGACAATTTGACTGATAAACTTATGGGTACACTTGCAATGGCTGCCTGGCATTTCCATGGTAATGTAGAATGTTCATTCAAATTATGCTAACTAATGTGGCTCATGCAATGGATTGTATACTGAACCAAAATATAAACGCGGCATGTAAAGTGTTGGTCCCATGTTTCATGAGTTGAAATAAAAGATCGCAGAAATGTTCCATACGCACAAAAGCTTATTTCAATTAAATGTTTTGCACAAATTTGTTTATATCCCTGTTAGTGAGCATTTCTCATTTGCCAAGATAATCCATTCACCTGACAGGTGTGGTATGGCAATAAGCTGATTTAATGGCATGATCAATACACAGGTGCACCTTGTGCTGGTGGACAATAAAAGGCCACTCTAAAAATGTACAGTTTTGTCACACAACACAATGTCACAAGATGTCTCATGTTTTCAGGGAGTGTACAATTGGTATGCTGACTGCAGGAATGTCCACCAGATCTGTTGCCAGAGAATTTAATGTTAATTTCTCAACCATAAGCTGCCTCCAACGTCATTTTAGAGAATTTGGCAGTACGTCCAACCGGCCTCACAACCACGGACCATGGATAACGACGCCAGCCCAAGACCTCCACATCTGGCTTCTTCACCTGCGGGATGGTCTGAGACCAGCCACCCAGACAGCTAATATAACTGTGGGTTTGCACAAACAAAGAATTACTGCACAAACTGTCAGACACAGTCTCAGGGAAGTTCATCTGGTTCTCGTCGTCCTCACCAGGGTCTTGACCTGACTGCAGTTCGGCGTCGTAACCAACTTCAGAGGGTAAATGCTCACCTTCGTTGGCCACTGGAGAAGTGTGCTCTTCACCAATGAATCCCAGTTTCAACTGTACCGGGCAGATGGCAGACAGCGTGTATGGCATCGTGTGGGCGAGCGGTTTGCTGATGTCAAAATTGTGAACAGAGTGCCCCATGTTGGGGTTATGGTATGGGCAGGCATAAGCTACGGACAAGGAAAACAATTGCATTTTATCGATGGCAATTTGAATGCACAGAGATACTGTGACGAGATATCTGAGGCCCATTGTTGTGCCATTAATCCGCTGCCATCACCTCATGTTTCAGCGTGATAATGCACGGCCCATGTCGCAAGGATCTGTACACAATTCCTGGAAGCTGAAAATTGCCACGGTTCTTCCATGGCCTGCATACTCACCAGACGTGTCACCCATGGAGCATGTTTGGGATGCTCTGGATTGACATGTACGACAGCGTGTTCCAGTTCCCGCTAATATCCAGTATCCATTGAAGAGGAGAGGGACAACATTCCACAGGCCACAATCAACAGTCTGATCAACTCTATGCGATGGAGATGTGTCCTGCAGCATGAGGCAAGTGGTGGTCACACTAGATACTGACTGGTTTTCTGATCGACACCCCTAACTTTTTTTAAAGGTGTATATATGACCAACAGATGCATATCTGTATTCCCAGTCGTCTGAAATCCATAGATTAGGGCATAATGAATTTATTTCAATTGACTGATTTCCTTATGAACTGTAAAATCTTTGAAATTGTATTTTTATATTTTTGTATAGTGCATTTTATGTAGTTTGAGTTGCTTCAACAAATTACAGCTCAGAATGATGGGTGCACTTTCTGCTTTTACTTCCTGCTTTGCTCCTATGGGCTAGTTGAAAGATGACAATGGGATTCTAATATACCATAACTCTGCAAAACTGGTACCAGCGTTGCTAGTTAGCAACGTTGCTAGTAGTTATCAATAAAGGTCCAATAAATGTATTCATTTTCTAACGCTGCTGCATGGAATTATTACGTTGTCTTAACCTGTATATTTTAGACCTAGCCTAGTATCGGTGCACATAACAATGGCTGTCAGTCTTCCCATTATGCCATCATTGACTTGAATGGGGATGCCCTTTCTATTCACTCTATTTCTATGGCTTGGGAGATTATTGCACGTCATCATGCTAAACTCACCTGCGCCGTCATAGTGAGCCCCTTACACATGATACATGAGTTTTAGATGGATGAACATTACATTCCTTATATTCTCTTGTTTTTATACAGCCGTGTGTGTGAGAGAAAGAGATTGTGCGTGAGTGCTTGCCACAGATTGTTACCTCAGATTGTTGCCACAGTAGAAGATTGCATCGAAACATTTAGTCAAGAATTGGATATGAATGTGGATGTTATAGACTTAGCCAGTGAGCTCAAAGCACAGTAAGTTTACGGTTTGTGTGTCCCACTGGCTATCCTAATCACGACTCTCCCGTCCTAGTGTTTCATCACCTACCCGTTGTGTGTCCCACTGGCTATCCTAATCACGACTCTCCCGTCCTAGTGTTTCATCACCTACCCGTTGTGTGTCCCACTGGCTATCCTAATCACGACTCTCCCGTCCTAGTGTTTCATCACCTACCCGTTGTGTGTCCCACTGGCTATCCTAATCACGACTCTCCCGTCCTAGTGTTTCATCACCTACCCGTTGTGTGTCCCACTGGCTATCCTAATCACGACTCTCCCGTCCTAGTGTTTCATCACCTACCCGTTGTGTGTCCCACTGGCTATCCTAATCACGACTCTCCCGTCCTAGTGTTTCATCACCTACCCGTTGTGTGTCCCACTGGCTATCCTAATCACGACTCTCCCGTCCTAGTGTTTCATCACCTACCCGTTGTGTGTCCCACTGGCTATCCTAATCACGACTCTCCCGTCCTAGTGTTTCATCACCTACCCGTTGTGTGACTTGAAAGGGTTGTTTTCATCCAATTCAAATGTCTCATTTAGTGTTTGTTTTTTTCAGATTGCTTGAATTGTCAGTGTTACTGTTGTAGCCAACTAATGTGTCCCAGACTATCGTGCGCATCCTCATTATCACTTTGTAAATCCCTCCCTCATAGTGAGGTAAATTCCTCCCTCATAGTGAGGTAACTTTTTTTTTTTTTAATGTTACGTTCTCCTCTCCCTTCAGTGGACTAACTACATCCATGGCTGGCAGGATCGCTGGGTGGTCCTGAAGAACAACACTCTGAGCTACTACAAGTCTCAGGACGAGAGAGAGTTCGGCTGCAGAGGGTCCCTGTGTCTCAGCAAGGCTGTAATCACTGTGAGTATGCTACCCTGTTCTATAGACCAGTGATTCCCAAACTGCGGCGGGCCCCCTAGCAGGGTTCTACGCTGACCTTTTAAAAAAACTGTCCGTTGACAGTTTGACTGTAGAGGTTCCCTCTGCCTCAACAAGGCTTTTGTCCCTGAGTACATATAATAGGTAATACTGTACCACGTTACTATTCATGGTTTCTGATATACACTGTTACGAAGAGAGCAATAGGGAACAGCTGTAGAGGGTCCCTGTATGTCAGCAAGGCTGTCTTCCTTGTGAGTAGATGTCCGAGCTCAGACCTACAAGACAAATTCTGTCGTTTTATGGCATAACAACATTCTGAGGAATGGTCTGGCTTTGGGTCATTGGCCAACGGATCTGGACCTGGCTAGGACAAAATGCCAATGTTCCAAGGTGTAGGGATGGAGCAAGCCGAGCAAAGATTAGGGGCACAGTGGTATCTCCTGACTCAAGCTGCCTGCCAAGTCAACACACACACAGCAGGGCACAGTGCGGCGTGTGGAAGTGTGTTTGGGTCAGAGAATGACCTGACATGTCTGGCGCTGTGCCAAGATCACAATTCAGCACATACTTCTGAGCTCTTGTTGATTTCTGACTCCAGTTGAATTAGTGGGTATGTGAATGATCTGGAAGTGGTATTTTATGGACAGTGTAACAAGCTAATGAGGGATCAGCTATGGACAACGGCATACATTTGACATGGAATCTAAAATGTGCCTGGAATCCAAAATGTGCCCTCCTAATCAACTGAGAGAAACTAGCTACCAAAAGCATCTTATGGCTCAAGTTCATTGTTAGAATCATATGGTTCTAAAGATTAACTTCAACTTAAGATGCCCTTGGGGAACCGGGCCCAGAGCTATAGCTGAGTGTATGACTGAGCAGAAGAAACTGTTTTCATTTAAAAACAAAAACAACACAAAACTCCTGATTGCGACTTAGTGCTGGAGGGTAAGTAGCTTGTCAGGTGACTGCTGGTTTCAACACAACACTCTGAGCTGGGATAAACTTAAGCCCTACTCAGATCCTTTCACAATGCATCCTTCCTTCCTCCCTTCCTTGAAGTAATCACTGATCTAAGGCCTAGATTCAATCAGATCGAGCGTTAACCGGACATATAGCCGACACGAGCATAGCTGATGTTTTGGTAGTGTCGGAGGTTTAACTGCGTTGGAGCTGTCAAATTGATGAGCAGCTGCTCTTGTGATTGTCACGAAGCTACACCCGTCCCACTTGCCTCAGAAGTTAAGAACGAGAAAGTGACAACTATAGGCCTATAGAAATTGAGGTGTAGATTACATCTCACATTCCAGTGTTCGGACTTGTAAACGAGGGGAAATGGGATTTCTCTTAATGCAACCCTGTGCAGCCAATGGCAATGTCCACTAGGTATAACACCGGGAGCCACTTGTGGATTTGACAGTTCTAACGCAGTTCCACCTCCGACACCGGCAAAACAACCACTCTGCGGGTGTCATCTAGCGTAGATCTAACACTATTTGATCAAGGCAAGGGGGAAAGCTATCATAGCTTTTACCAATCCGGTCATGTCATCCACTGACCATAGCAGGATGATGACACGAATGAGAAAAGAGGATGGGTTCAAAGGTCAGGTTGTCATGGTAACTGATGAACGTTGAAGACTGATTCCTCAGGGCTTTGAACCCTGTGAACCGTCACTGTCCTGTAACTGGCAGCTCAGTGGTTTGCCAAGCACATTATCATATCCCACCACCGTGTGTACACACACACACACACACACACACACAGCAGGATGAATGAGTGACTGTTCCCGGGCTGGTCAGAGTGGTCAATCCATTCAGTCAGTATTTATTCAGCTTCATCCATTTTCTACCACTGTAAATATTAACTTCCACTGTGTGTGTAATTTAGTCTATGTTCCAGACCTGGGGAGCAAACTTTCCATAACGGAAGCTTCCATTTGATCATAAGAAATCAACAATGGAAACAAACAAAACAAAATATGCCCCCTGGCTCAGACACAATATGAATAGAATGTAAAATGTTTGTGTGTGTGAGAGACACTCGCCAGTAGGGCTGTCCTCGACAAAAAAATGTTTAACCTTATTTTTCCCATATAGAATAAAATCAACTACATATGTATGCACTGAGCTTGTCTGATGCTTTAAGCATACTGAGATATTCAATAACTAAGATGCACAAATGACTCAAGAAAGAGCCCGATAGTCAGTGTTAAAAAGAAAAGGACAGCGAGGGCCTGTGTGGTTGGCGCACGTTGTCTCGCTCTCCTCTTTACTGCATCAAAAAAGCACCACAGCAAGTGTTTGTGCTGGAGCTCAACATTTCACTCATTTAGTTTCTGACTGAAAGGTTATGTTACCAAAATCCATAATTTGTTTAGGAAAACTATTCCCTCAACCCTTGCTCTCTTCACGTGATATGTATGCATCGCATGCATGTGACCAATAGGGCCTTGACCTATAGCCTATCATAATCACATCAATAAATTGGTTATACCCAAACTCCGAACTCAGTAACAAGTGACAGCAAAATGCATGTAGAAGACGTGAAAGAAACTCAAAGCGGGCGAATGTTTACTGGTTGCTCAGGAGGGAAAGGGGACGTCAGATGTGTGAGACATTTTACTTAGTTGTGGAAACTACTGGGGATCAAGAAAAAGGAGGGTATAGGAGCAAGCGTTGCGTGAGTATTGTGTGCCAAACAATTGCTGTTAGATTACAATATTTTTTTTTAATTCTGACCATTTGTAACAGTGTAAACTGCACTAAATAAATAAGTGTAGGAGAGAGTCTGTTCTAACGAAACAAAAAATGATAACGCCTTTATTACAGCAGACTAAAAACGGTTGCATTGCATTCATGAATTTCTGTTTATTAATTGTTTAGGCTAATTTTCAAAGCTCTCTTTGTTATTTAATTTTAAAACTAAAATGCTTGATTGCATTTCGAAGCATGAAGGTCTTGTATGCTGTGTGACGGCATGAACGAATGATTGATTGATACAGTAGCCTATATCTTGAAATATAGGCCTAAGTAAGCTACGGTATTAAGACTAAACAGGCCTACAGCTCGATGGTGGTTATACAAGGATACTATACCAAGCCTACTAATGATAACGACATCACTGATGATTATAATGAATATCATTATAATAATTGTAATAATAGCAATAAGGGGATCCAGAAAAAGGAGGGTATAGGAGCGAGAGCTGTGTGCATATTATGTGACAAACAGGTGCTGTTAGATTAAAACAATTTTTCTTTATGTAATACTGAAATATCACATTTACATAAGTATTCAGACTAATGCACCGATATGACATTTTTGGCCGATATCCGATATTTTCCTTGACAAAAAGAAACGGTAAAAAAATGTTTTGCAGCCTTTTAAGCATTCCAGTATAGTTAACACATGGACGCAGCAGTCTAAGGTGCACTGCATCTCAGTGCTAGAGGCGTCACTACAGACACCTTGGTTCGAATCCAGGCTGTATCACAACTGGCCGTGATTGGGAGTCCCATAGGGCGGCGCACAATTAGCCCAGCGTCGTCTGGGTTTGACCGGTGTAGGCCGTCATTGTAAATAAAAATTTGTTCATAACTGACTTGCCTTGTTAAATAAATAAAAATTAAACGCAGGAGAAATCAATTTAGTTATAAAATGATATTAGATCATTTCAGTGTCACATCTTACATGCTGACCAGACCACTCGCTCGTGTGTGTCATCGCGAGCATGTGGATTTTGTCCACCCACACCAGACGTGATCAGGACATGCAGGTTGAAATATCAAAACAAACTCCAAACCAACTATATTAATTTGGGGACAGATTAAAAAGCATTAAACATTTATGGTAATTTATCTAACTAGCTTGCTGTTGCTAGCTAATTTGTCCTGGGATATTAAAGGTCCTCTTCTCTGACAATTAATCCACAGATAAAACGGTAAACCAAGTTTGTTTTCTAGTAATCTTTCCTCCAGGCTTCTTCTTTTTTGGACCTTATATGGGGGTTGGCAACCAACTTTAAGATGCATTACCACCACCAACTGGACTGGAGTGTGGACCTCAGTTCATCTTTCAATCACCCACGTGGGTGTATGCTCCTAAAAACCTATGGGAGAAGCGGGATTTGCAGAGCCTCGAGCGTCACAAATAGAACCAAGTTCTATTTTAGCGCCCGGCTACGCGGATGCTCGCGAGCATTGTGGGTGCAATGAAAAAAAAAAAAATGTGCACCATGGGGGAAAAAATAATAATAATAATTGCGACTGCTCGACTAAAGCAATCTCGGTCGACCATAACGATTTTAACGAGTCGACTAAATGGGCTCAGCCCTACTCGCCAGCTAGGCAGTGGAGGACGATTGGCAGTCAGGACAATTGGGTTCCCAGTTATTGTGACCTGCATCGAATACGATCTACTGCTCTCAGCTCTATTCAATTGAACTGATTCCATTTAGTCTGGAATACACCGGGTTTTTCTTGCTCGGGCCTCCCTGTATGCATGTCCCTTTCTATATACGTCTCTCCTTTATGTGTATATAATATCAGCCCTTGCTACTCTGCATGTGGCTCTGGCGTACTCCCCTTGCCTTGAAATCACTGAGTGACTCCCAAAGAAGGTCCACACTCCCCTGTTACACAGTGTGTCTGTGTCTCTTTCACGCTCACTGAAATGGAAGATGTCTGCTGGTTCGGCAGGCAAAATATATATATAAACACACACACAGATTGTCATTCTCCAGTGCTCAGTGATTGTCACCAGTCAGGTTAGGACATGCAGAAATGTGGCTTTACTTCCCTGTCAGTGTTAATAGACGTGTTATGTCACAGAAAGACACTGAGGTAGATGTGTGTGTGTGAGAGAGAGAGAGGTCACAGGGTTCCGCTTCAGATGCCATCGCATCGTGCAGTGTGTGTCCGTTCCCTGAGGGAAGCAGAGAAAACAAAGAAGAAACGACCCAGGGAAAGAGGGAGAAAATCATAGAGGGGGCTGACAATGGGTCTGTCTGCTTTCTCCGCTGCTGCTCTGCACCGATTCAATGAGCCGTGTAAGCCTAGCTTTTTTATCCCCTCTCTCCGGTGTGTGTGTGTGTGGTAAATCAGAGATTTGAGCCAGTATATCGGTTGAGTGGTCAAGCAGCACAGATCCTTGTGGATCTGCAGCATGGGCAGTTGTCTAATTTTCGCTCATCATTTTTTTCTCTTTCTTTTCACTCCCATTCTCTCTCTTCTCTCTGTCTCTGTCTCTGTCTCTGTCTCTGTCTCTGTCTCTGTCTCTGTCTGTGTCTCTGTCTGTGTCTGTGTCTCTGTCTCTGTGTCTGTCTGTGTCTCTGTGTCTGTCTGTCTCTCTCTCTGTCTGTCTGTGGGGATTTAGACGTTCAGTTGAATGCTATTAAAACGTGACTGCTCATTGTCAGGCCACTGCTTAAGGTGTCTGCATGTATCATGATATTTCTTCTTGAGGCAAGCTGAAGTCGGTAGCCAAACTCTCTGCCCATTCGTCTGTGATTGGTCAACAGTAAGAATTCTTCAGTAAAGTCTTTGTCGTTCATTTTCGTGCACATTTCTTTTCCATTTAGAAATACTACACCAAACGTCTTGTTTTGCCGAGATCTTAGTTGGACAATTTTACAACGTCAAAACTCAAGAAATCTGAAATTTGTCATTGACTATTTTGAGGAAGTTTGTACTAGCTACGGCGTCTCACAATGGACAAAACGTACTATTGCCTCTTTTTTTTTTTCAAGTTTTTGAAGCGAATGTCTTTTAAGGGAGTATGCGAGCACACTTGCTTGCATAGCCGAACTGAAGCATGCTGACTCCTTTAGCCAGACAAATGACTGAACAGAGCCAGTGTTTGTGTTGGTCAACCAGTTTCTGTTAGAACTGAAACCGGAGTTGCTCAAGCCCACTTTAGCCTGCTGTCTTGGCGCACACACACACATTCCGTCCGTTCGACATTGAGGACGAATTTGAAGGAAAGCATCTTTTCTATTGTCACTCTCGCTTTTCATAGCCTTACTAGAAAAGCAAACGTGAAAATAGTAGCCATGTAAATATTACAGATACTCAACTAACATTCCATAATAATACACTAATATGCAGCTACTGGCCGGATGTTCTGCGACTTTGGCCTATTTTATTTTTCATTTGAGTGGTCCAGGAATTAATAGGGTCCATTTGTTTTTTCTCAGGACAATGGGGAATACAATTTGTTTGTTTTAGGAGTTAGTTTACCCTGCTTAAGATAACAACAAAAGGACACTTTAGGTAGCCTTGCTTGAAGGAGCGTTGGGCCAGTAACCGAAAGGTTGCTGGATCGAATCCCCGAGCTGACAAGGTAAAAATGTAATTCTGCCCCTGAGCGAGGCAGTTAACCCACTGTTCCCCGGGCGCCGAAGACAAGGTTGTCGATTTTTAAAGGCAGCCCCCCGCACCTCTGATTCAGAGGGGTTGGGTTAAATGCGGAAGACACATTTCAGTTGAAGGAATTCACTTATCCAACTGACTAGGTATCCCCCTTTCCCTTTAAGGATCAATTCCTCAGTTCAAAAGGCTGGAGAGTAGCCTAGAGCCCTAAAGTAGTAGACCTGGCCTTTAGCCTCGCCACTCAGAAAGCCACTAGCATCCATTATTAGCTCCAGATGTAGCTTCAGCTCTCCTCTCTGCTCCCCTCAGGGGCTTGGAGACAGACCACACAACGGGGAGGGTCTGATTGGTTCAATCTCTCTCTCGTTCCCTAGTTCGTTCTCCGTCTCTCTCGTTCTTTCTCTCTCTTACATTCTCTTCCTCTCACATTCTTTCTTTCCTTCTCTCCCTCTTTCGCTATCTTCTCGTTCTTTCTATCGTGCTCATGTTCTTTCCTTCTCTTTCTTTCATTATTTTTCTGACAATTTTTCTATCATGTACTTTCTTTCCTTTCTCTCGTTCTACCTCTCTCCACATCCTCTTTCTCGTTCTTTTTTCTCGTTCTCTCATCTCTCATGTTCTTTCTTTTTCTTTCTCTCTTGTTCTGCTTCGCACTCAACCTTTTTTTCCCTTCCCCCTCTCTCTCTATACATCCATCTCCCCCTTCTGACTCTCTGCATATTTGATCAAACCAAGGCCATTGGCAGTGATACTCTGAGGAAGGATGGCAAAGCAGAGGTCAAGAGAATTGAGAAATGTCAATGTGTGCAAATTCAGAAGTCATCTCTCTGCCCACCTCAAACCCTTCAGCCTATTTATGTTGCTATTGCAGAAGGAAGCTCTTTGATGGGTTTAATCTGTCCAATGAATGGCTGAATCTGTGGTTTATTCAGTGATATTGTAGTTTGAGGGAGATGGGGTGATGGGGAGGAATAGAAGGGACAGGGGAAATCAGTGTTGATTTTCAAGGGTTTACTAAGAGAGATTGGAGGGTAAAATGGAAGAAAAGAGTGCGAGACAGAGCCGGAACAAAAGACAGGCTATAGGGGGAGGTGTTGAAAGTGTTAGAAAGTGTTAGTTGAAACAGGAAATTGGTCTCTTCCTCTGGTCTAGTTCGCATGACATCCTGTTGCCTGATATCACAGGAGACGAGTCGTCGTCT
Source organism: Salvelinus fontinalis (assembly GCF_029448725.1). NCBI lineage: Eukaryota > Metazoa > Chordata > Actinopteri > Salmoniformes > Salmonidae > Salvelinus > Salvelinus fontinalis. The sequence continues at coordinate 21,896,602 of NC_074674.1, forward strand.
CTGGCCCGCTGTCCTATCCTGCTCTCTCCCGTCCTGCCCTGCGCTCTCCCGTCCTGCCCTGTCCTGCTCTCTCCCGTCCTGCCCTGCTCTCTCCCGTCCTGCCCTGTCCTGCTCTCTCCCGTCCTGCCCTGTCCTGCTCTCTCCCGTCCTGCTCTCTCCCGTCCTGCCCTGCCCTGCTCTCTCCCGTCCTGCCCTGCTCTCTCCCGTCCTGCCCTGCTCTCTCCCGTCCTGCCCTGCTCTCTCCCGTCGTGCCCTATCCTGCTCTCTCCCGTCGTGCCCTATCCTGCTCTCTCCCGTCGTGCCCTATCCTGCTCTCTCCCGTCGTGCCCTATCCTGCTCTCTCCCGTCGTGCCCTATCCTGCTCTCTCCCGTCGTGCCCTATCCTGCTCTCTCCCGTCGTGCCCTATCCTGCTCTCTCCCGTCGTGCCCTATCCTGCTCTCTCCCGTCGTGCCCTATCCTGCTCTCTCCCGTCGTGCCCTATCCTGCTCTCTCCCGTCGTGCCCTATCCTGCTCTCTCCCGTCGTGCCCTATCCTGCTCTCTCCCGTCGTGCCCTATCCTGCTCTCTCCCGTCGTGCCCTATCCTGCTCTCTCCCGTCGTGCCCTATCCTGCTCTCTCCCGTCGTGCCCTATCCTGCTCTCTCCCGTCGTGCCCTATCCTGCTCTCTCCCGTCGTGCCCTATCCTGCTCTCTCCCGTCGTGCCCTATCCTGCTCTCTCCCGTCGTGCCCTATCCTGCTCTCTCCCGTCGTGCCCTATCCTGCTCTCTCCCGTCGTGCCCTATCCTGCTCTCTCCCGTCGTGCCCTATCCTGCTCTCTCCCGTCGTGCCCTATCCTGCTCTCTCCCGTCGTGCCCTATCCTGCTCTCTCCCGTCGTGCCCTATCCTGCTCTCTCCCGTCGTGCCCTATCCTGCTCTCTCCCGTCGTGCCCTATCCTGCTCTCTCCCGTCGTGCCCTATCCTGCCCTGCTCTCTCCCGTCCTGCTCTCTCCCGTCCTGCTCTCTCCCGTCCTGCTCTCTCCCGTCCTGCTCTCTCCCATCCTGCTCTCTCCCGTCCTGCTCTCTCCCGTCCTGCTCTCTCCTGCTCTCTCCCGTCCTGCTCTCTCCTGCTCTCTCCCGTCCTGCTCTCTCCTGCTCTCTCCCGTCCTGCTCTCTCCTGCTCTCTCCCGTCCTGCTCTTTCCTGCTCTCTCCCTTCCTGCTCTCTCCCGTCCCGCCCTGTCCTGCTCTCTCCCGTCCCGCCCTGTCCTGCTCTCTCCCGTCCCGCCCTGTCCTGCTCTCTCCCGTCCCGCTCTCTCCTGCTCTCTCCCGTCCCGCTCTCTCCTGCTCTCTCCCGTCCTGCTCTTTCCTGCTCTCTCCCTTCCTGCTCTCTCCCGTCCCGCCCTGTCGTGCCCTATCCTGCTCTCTCCCGTCCTGCCCTATCCTGCTCTCTCCCGTCCTGCTCTCTCCCGTCCTGCTCTCTCCCGTCCTGCTCTCTCCCGTCCTGCTCTCTCCCGTCCTGCTCTCTCCCGTCCTGCTCTCTCCCGTCCTGCTCTCTCCCGTCCTGCTCTCTCCCGTCCTGCTCTCTCCCGTCCTGCTCTCTCCCGTCCTGCTCTCTCCTGCTCTCTCCCGTCCTGCTCTCTCCTGCTCTCTCCCGTCCTGCTCTCTCCTGCTCTCTCCCGTCCTGCTCTCTCCTGCTCTCTCCCGTCCTGCTCTTTCCTGCTCTCTCCCTTCCTGCTCTCTCCCTTCCTGCTCTCTCCCGTCCCGCCCTGTCCTGCTCTCTCCCGTCCCGCCCTGTCCTGCTCTCTCCCGTCCCGCCCTGTCCTGCTCTCTCCCGTCCCGCTCTCTCCTGCTCTCTCCCGTCCCGCTCTCTCCTGCTCTCTCCCGTCCCGCTCTTTCCTGCTCTCTCCCTTCCTGCTCTCTCCCGTCCCGCCCTGTCCTGCTCTCTCCCGTCCCGCCCTGTCCTGCTCTCTCCCGTCCCGCCCTGTCCTGCTCTCTCCCGTCCCGCCCTGTCCTGCTCTCTCCCGTCCCGCCCTGTCCTGCTCTCTCCCGTCCCGCCCTGTCCTGCTCTCTCCCGTCCCGTCCCGCCCTGCTCTCTCCCGTCCCGCCCTGCTCTCTCCCGTCCCGCCCTGCTCTCTCCCGTCCCGCCCTGCTCTCTCCCGTCCCGCCCTGCTCTCTCCCGTCCCGCCCTGCTCTCTCCCGTCCCGCCCTGCTCTCTCCCGTCCCGCCCTGCTCTCTCCCGTCCCGCCCTGCTCTCTCCCGTCCCGCCCTGCTCTCTCCCGTCCTGTCCTGCTCTCTCCCGTCCCGCCCTGTCCTGCTCTCTCCCGTCCCGCTCTCTCCTGCTCTCTCCCGTCCCGCCCTATCCTGCTCTCTCCCGTCCCGCCCTATCCTGCTCTCTCCCGTCCCGCTCTCTCCCGTCCCGCTCTCTCCCGCTCTCTCCCGTCCCGCCCTCTCCCGCTCTCTCCCGTCCCGCCCTCTCCCGCTCTCTCCCGTCCCGCCCTGTCCCGCTCTCTCCCGTCCCGCCCTGTCCCGCTCTCTCCCGTCCCGCCCTGTCCTGCTCTCTCCCGTCCCGCCCTGTCCTGCTCTCTCCCGTCCCGCCCTGTCCTGCTCTCTCCCGTCCCGCCCTGTCCTGCTCTCTCCCGTCCCGCCCTGTCCTGCTCTCTCCCGTCCCGCCCTGTCCTGCTCTCTCCCGTCCCGCCCTGTCCTGCTCTCTCCCGTCCCGCCCTGTCCTGCTCTCTCCCGTCCCGCCCTGTCCTGCTCTCTCCCGTCCCGCTCTCTCCTGCTCTCTCCCGTCCTGCTCTCTCCCGTCCCGCTCTCTCCTGCTCTCTCCCGTCCCGCCCTGTCCTGCTCTCTCCCGTCCCGCCCTGCTCTCTCCCGTCCCGCCCTGCTCTCTCCCGTCCCGCCCTGCTCTCTCCCGTCCCGCCCTGCTCTCTCCCGTCCCGCCCTGCTCTCTCCCGTCCCGCCCTGCTCTCTCCCGTCCCGCCCTGCTCTCTCCCGTCCCGCCCTGCTCTCTCCCGTCCCGCCCTGCTCTCTCCCGTCCCGCCCTGCTCTCTCCCGTCCCGCCCTGCTCTCTCCCGTCCCGCCCTGCTCTCTCCCGTCCCGCCCTGCTCTCTCCCGTCCCGCCCTGCTCTCTCCCGTCCCGCTCTCTCCTGCTCTCTCCCGTCCCGCCCTGTCCTGCTCTCTCCCGTCCCGCTCTCTCCTGCTCTCTCCCGTCCCGCTCTCTCCTGCTCTCTCCCGTCCCGCCCTATCCTGCTCTCTCCCGTCCCGCCCTATCCTGCTCTCTCCCGTCCCGCCCTATCCTGCTCTCTCCCGTCCCGCCCTATCCTGCTCTCTCCCGTCCCGCCCTATCCTGCTCTCTCCCGTCCCGCCCTGTCCTGCTCTCTCCCGTCCCGCCCTGTCCTGCTCTCTCCCGTCCCGCCCCGTCCTGCTCTCTCCCGTCCCGCCCCGTCCTGCTCTCTCCCGTCCCGCCCCGTCCTGCTCTCTCCCGTCCCGCCCCGTCCTGCTCTCTCCCGTCCCGCCCCGTCCTGCTCTCTCCCGTCCCGCCCCGTCCTGCTCTCTCCCGTCCCGCCCCGTCCTGCTCTCTCCCGTCCCGCCCCGTCCTGCTCTCTCCCGTCCCGCCCCGTCCTGCTCTCTCCCGTCCTGCTCTCTCCCGTCCTGCTCTCTCCTGCTCTGTCCTGCTCTCTCCCGCTCTGTCCTGCTCTCTCCCGTCCTGCTCTGTCCTGCTCTCTCCCGTCCTGCTCTGTCCTGCTCTCTCCCGTCCCGCTCTCTCCCGTCCCGCTCTCTCCCGTCCCGCTCTCTCCCGTCCCGCTCTCTCCCGTCCTGCTCTCTCCCGTCCCGCCCTCTCCCGTCCCGCCCTCTCCCGTCCCGCCCTCTCCCGTCCCGCCCTCTCCCGTCCCGCCCTCTCCCGTCCCGCTCTCTCCCGTCCCGCCCTGTCCTGCTCTCTCCCGTCCCGCTCTGTCCTGCTCTCTCCCGTCCTGCTCTCTCCCGTCCTGCTCTCTCCCGTCCTGCTCTCTCCCGTCCTGCTCTCTCCCGTCCTGCTCTCTCCCGTCCTGCTCTCTCCCGTCCCGCCCTGTCCTGCTCTCTCCCGTCCCGCCCTGTCCTGCTCTCTCCCGTCCCGCCCTGTCCTGCTCTCTCTCATTCAACTAGATCAGTCTCTTCCATTATAGTCTCCTTTCCCCAGTGAACCCAACCATCTACCCTTTTAGGATTAGAGTTTTTGTACCAGAACACAGATTTATGCTCAGTGTTGTTGTATACGCCGCGGTAATACTGTCTGTGAAATGCTGGAAGTCTTGTTTATATATGTAGATATGTGGTGGGCTACAATTGTTTAGATTGGTTTCTCTTAGGGATGTTAACGGTTTACTATTAATCGGTTAGACGCCAAAAATACATTGCTTATTGGTCTATAGGATCATTTGCATAATTGAGTGGAATTGATGCGTTTTGTTAGTTTATCATGTAAATTCTTTATCACGCGCACAGCATATGTTACAGAACCTAGTAGTCCGTGAGCTGAATAAGATCACCTGTCGGACAGTGCAGCTCTCAAATAGCTGGATGCTGCTGGAGTGAAAAGTGTTCTTATTCGAAGCCCAGTCATTGTGCAGCAATTCTAAATGCAATCGCATGTTAAAAACAGGTTGGGCCGGCCGCTTCAAAAGCACAATGGGGAGTTTGTCTTGGGAAAGAGAGGCGTGAAAGAGGCCTCAGCCTAAAACCTGTCCTTTAGAAGTTTCTAAGCTCCTCCCTACATGCTTTAGACAGAACTTTAAAGAGAACATTGGAGGAGAGTGTAACTAAGTATTCACTCGCGTGTGTTTGTCCAAAGAGATCCACTCTTTGCCTCTCCAGAGGAATTGGTGTTTCTTTTAACCCTGCTTCCCAGTATAGCCTCCCAGTTTACCCACCCCCGGCAGACCATTCCAAGGACCCCTATCACCATCCTCTCCCATTCCTAGCACCCTAGAGTAGGCTTTGGTGGAATTTCGTCTTCCGGGATATTTTAAAATAGCCACGGGATGTTTTTTTTTAATACCGTTGAAACTATTTTGATGTTTTTCAGTACATTTTCATGTTTGTAGCTACATTTTAAGTAAATACTTGCAGTCAACTTGTGCAATACGTTCGGAGATTGCGTTCTTCATTTCACCTGTCACATTAGTTTACATTATGAAGCTTACCGTAGTTCCCCAGAACAGTTGAGCCAGTCACGTGTTTGTTTGTAAATAGCACAACGGGAAGAAGCAGGAGCAGACGAGTCCATCTGTGTATTGACAGGGGTCGCGTTTTATATTGAAAGTAAAGTGTTTTTTATTTTTTTTCCCCAATACAGTGATCAGGGAAGTACAACTATAGTTTTCCTTCACAGAAAATACATTAGTGCAACACATTTGGCTGGCAGCCACACAAGTAAATGAGCTTACAATTGAAAAAGTGGGGTCTTTTTTTTTTTCTTTCTCAAAAACGATGCATGGCCATCATATTTCTAATGTTTTTAAAGAAATAATGTAGACCAATATACATTTCCTAATGTTTTGCTTAAAGTTAATCTTGCTTAAGTCAGAGCGCTGTCTGCTGATATGCCCGTTCGTGAATTCTCATCCGAGTGGAGAAGTGCAACTGAGGCACAGAATCAGTCCGATGCCGAGCAGAAATTACCAGAAGCATTTTAGATCTGGCTATAAAAGTAGCGAGGCTACATACAGACACCGGTTAGTCAGGCTGATTGAGGTAGTATGTACTGACTAACCGGTGTCTGTATGTAGCCTCGCTACTTTTACAGCCTCGCTACTGTATATAGCCTGTCTTTTTACTGTTTTATTTCTTTACTTACCTCTTGTTCACCTAATACCTTTTTTACGCTATTGGTTAGAGCCTGTAAGTAAGAATTTCACTGTAAGGTCTGTTGTATTCGGCGCACGTGACAAATACACTTTGATTTGATGTATAACTTTATGAGCTGGATTGCCTGTCTTTGCAATTTGTTTATTTTCATTTGCGCTCGTTAGCATATTTAGCTAGCAGCCTCCATGGAAATTCATTATTACTTGTGCCAATTTTGTTAACATTCTGGTAATAGATGGCCAATGGGCTTTTTTGTGTCTTGAGGCCCCATGTGTGCTAAACCGGTAATACCATAAATCCCAGGATGAGAGCAAGACGGTATGAAAATCTGGATACCACCCTAGCCTAGAGACCCCTTCTCCTCTCTCCTCAAACACACAGGCTAGTGGTAGATTATTAGTAAAAATAGAGAACAATAAAGGACCAAGACTGCTGCCTTGCAGAATACCACACTTTACATGTTTTACATTAGAGAAGCTTCCATTAAAGAAGACCCTCTGTGTTCTATTGGATAGATGGCTCTCAACCCATGATATGATAGAGGATGTAAGGCCATAACACTTAAGTTTTTCCAATAAGACTATGGTCAATAATATCAACGGCTAACATTACAGCTCACACAATCTGATCCATTTTTTTCAGACAATCATCAGTCATTTGTGTCAGTGCAGTACACGTTGAGTGCCCTTCTCTATAAGCATGCTGAAAGTCAAGATAAATTGTTCACAGACGAGGTTTGGCTAATAGTCAATCAGTCACTGAGTGTCAGTTGGTGTGTGACGTGGGGCTGAGGCTACTGAGCAACACGAAGACTGGAGATTGACGTTCTGCAGAAGTTAACTTCAGTAATGGACAGCAACATTGAACGTGTGTTTTGTATGCCATTTACTATTACGTTATTTCTCACCCAAACTGAGCATCTGGTCCTGTCCCCTCTCCCGTCCAGGTTTCAGCTAAATTAGACTCTTCCACTGAGCCCCCATTCTATAGAGCTGATGCTGGCTGGCTAGGCTAGAATGACTCTGCCAACTTACTAAAATAGTCCCGTTCTGCTGTGATGCACACACTCTCTCATTCCATTATATCTGCCAGTGTGAGGTGGGGTGTTGTAAAATAAATTGACCATCTTACGAGGTACTAGTCTGGAGGGGCTTAACATTAGTTCACCCCCAAATAAATGTTTTTTGCCATAGCTCTCCAAGAATGTCTGAGCCTACTGTCAGTCTTTACAATTTATGTGGGATTGAGGCATGCAGATTTCTACTAATGAAATAATTACAGAACACGATTATAAAACCACTTTTAATTAGCCTAATGTCTGACGTTCAGAATTTAGACAGGTTTTAGGGGTAAATGAAGGAGCCATCTTATGTTGTAGCTTGGGGATGTGGACATTTACCTTACACTCTATCGCTCGCTGTCCTAAACTGCCCTTGACCAAACCCCACCCCCACACACACACACACCCAGTCCTCTGGCTGTGATTAGCCCTGGTTTGTGATTTAGCGTTTGGCTCCTAGACTCTCACTGCAGATGCGTCCTTCAGAGGGCCTGAAACGGCTCATAAACGCCAGAGAGAGAGAGAGAGAGGCAGTGCCAGCACATCAGTTTCTCAGATTTGAGCAATAGGGAGAGGAAGGCCACTGGAGAGACATTAGGGGTCTGTTCACTTCTGCTGATCGGCTACTTCAAAAGCCCATTTGTCTCTAACCTGCCTCATAAAATGGAGGATGTTCTGATTTTGAACTCTGATTTCTCTCTCTGCCTTTTTCCTCTTTCTTTCAATGGCCTGTTATATAAGCTACAAACCCATACAGCTTCACTGTCCCGTGTGAATCGCAAAGAAGTATTCTTGCTGTCTTGTGTTATTCCCAGTACTATGGCCTGTGCAATTTAAGTGTTTTGTTGCTGTACATTTGACAGTTTTTTTTTTTCTCCCTTCGTATCTCTCTCACTCCCTCAGCCCCATGAGTTTGACGAGTGCAGGCTGGACGTCAGTGTTAACGACAGCGTGTGGTACCTGAGGGCCACAGACCCAGAACACAGACACCAATGGATCAACTCCATCGAACTACACAGGGTAAGACTTATAATAATACACACACACTGGAGTGTTCAATGTGTCTTTGTTTTAACTTGGCTGCATGTTTCTTATCGTCAGTGCCAGGTAATAAGATATCATGTAGGTCATGGTTGCACACAGTCCGATCAGGGATGTGGTACATATACTGAACAAAAATATAACTGCAACAATATTTCAAAGATTTTACTGAGTTACAGTTCATATGAGGAAATGTGTCAATTGAAATAAATTCATTAGGCCCTAATCTATGGATTTCACATGACTGGGAATACAGATATGCATCTGTTGGTCACAGAAACCTTAGAAATACATTTTGCTAAAGTAGGGGGGGGTGGTCAGTATCTGGTGTGACCACCATTTACCTCATGCAGCGCGACACACCTTCACATAGAGTTGATCAGGCTGTTGATTGTGGCCTGTGGAATGTTGTCCCACTCCTCTTCAATGGCTGTGCGAAGTAGCTGGATATTTGCGGAAACTGGAACACGCTGTCGTACACGTCAATCCAGAGCATCCCAAACATTATTAATGGGTGACATGTCTGGTGGTGAGTATGCAGGCTATGGAAGAACTGGGAGATTTTCAGCTTCCAGGAATTGTGTACAGATCCTTGTGTCATGAGCCTGCAGACCTGCCAACATGCACACATTTTGCGTACCAACCACGCAATTCTCTGTACATATACGCAGGTATGAGATCCGAGTTAAAAGTACACAGAAATGAATAAGGCCTGATTATTTTTTTTACATTTTTTTGTAAAAAATAAATCCACTGAGTAAATCTGACATCCGATTCTCGAGCTGCAACACGCAGATTTACGGAGTTTGTGCCAATCGACATGGAGATTAGTACATAATTATTCAACGTAGCTACCCCGTGTCTGCCCTTCCTCCTGTTTGTTGTGTTGCTGAGTTTGCCGACTGTCAGCTGTACCTAAACACATGGACAAATCCCTTTTCCACTCCGTGTGTTGTGGTAAGGTATACACTAATTGTTTCAAGCTAACGTTAGCGAACATAAGATGGCCATTCGGTGGGCTCAAGTGCCAGCAGTTCACTCACATTTGCTAGTGAAAGAAATGAAATGCAAATAGGAAAATGAACTGTTCGCATCTGTGCGAGTGTGATGCATTTAATTCTGCATCCCATTAGTTGTATTTTCCACGTAACATTACGAAGATCACCCAACCTGATAGACTAATTATGATCCACGTCACAAAAAAGCATTATAAAAGTATTATAATGAAACAGGCAGGGAGCAGGTCTCGAACCCTCGACCTTCTAGCCCCAATTGGGTTTCTAGCCCATGCAAAAGCATGCTCGTGCGGCAGAGTCGATATCCGCGCTTATAAACCCAGGGTCGTTACAGTATAATCTAAACATCTTGGCATTAAATGGAGTCTGGAGTTTAGAAGACTGCGCGATGAAGAGTGAATGAGTGTCCTGTATTAGCTATTGAGGCAATGCTTCTAAAATGCCTTTGCACCAGATTTGAGAGATTTTTCCAATTTCGAAAATCTGAATTTGTTTGCGCTGCAAAGATATCCAATAGGTACCTTTTTACATCGGCTGAAACAGCGGACTCTTCTAGCGAGCAGCGTTCAGATTCCCTTTGCAGTAGCCAGTTTGCGGTCTGTGTCGACGCGATCATTTGTTTGTATGTTTTTAAAATTATTTGCTTTTAGTGTTGATTAGGAACCGTGTCTAAAAAGCCAATACTTGTGAGCTGGCCCTGTTTGAGAGGTGACAAGCATTCTTCTACTATAGAGACGAAACTTGGCATGTGCTAAGAAAAACGTTATAGATAATTATCTCCATTCTACACTGTACATGTAATGGAATAAATATACAATCTGTGCTAATTCCACAAAACATTTATTTCTTTTATATGTCCTGTACGTAGCAGTATGGATCTTTTATTTCTGTTTTGTAAATACCTTTTCAGAGGACTGAACTGAACCACGTGTGATCCATAATGTTTGTCTAAGCACATGAATCTCCAATTTGCCGCACACGTCTGGTACTCTAAAAAGTTGGACAGGGTTGGCAGGTCTGGGGCTGTGCATTATCGTGCTAAAACATGAGATGGCAGCAGATGAATGGCACGACAACGGGCCTCAGGATCTCGTCACGGTATTTCTGTGCATTCAAATTGCCATCGATAAAATGCAATTGTGTTCGTTGTCTGTAGCTTATGCCTGCCTACACCATAGTGCCCATGGTGGCAGTGGGGTTATGTTCACAACGTTGACATTAGCAGACCGCTCACCCACACCCACACGTCTCCATATACGTATTCTGCGGATGTGAGGCCGGTTGGAAGTACTGCCAAATTCTCTAAAACGACGTTGGAGGCGGCTTATGGTAGAGAAATTAACATTCAATTATCTGGCAACCGCTGTGGTGGACATTCCTGCATTCAGCATGCCATTTGCATGCCCCTTCAAAACATGAGACATTTGGCAATGTTTTGTGGCAAAACAGGAAAAAAAATTGTGGCCTTTTATTGACCCCAGCACAAGGTGCACCTGTGTAATGATCATGCTATTTAATCTGCTCCTTGATATGCCACACCTGTCAGGTGGATGGATTATCTTGGCAACGTAGAAATTCTCACTAACAGGGATGTAAACCAATTTGTGCACATTTTAGAGCAATGAGAAGCGTTTTGTGCGTATGGAGAACTTTTTATTTCAGCTCATGAAACATGAGACCAACACTTTTACATGTTGCGTTTATATTTCGGTTCAGTGTAGATGGTTTAGTTGTTTCATTCATTTCGTATCAAGATAGCACTCACTCCCTGTTACAGTTGTGTGTGTGTGTTTTACCTGTGTGTGTTTCTATCAGAGTCTAAGAGAGGGGAGGATAGACAGTGGAGTCATCCAGAGGACATCACTAGTCCCTCCAGCAGCAGTGTGTTTAATGGCAAGTCTACCTATACTAAACCAGATACTGTGTGTTCTACTACCATTTAGCACAGTGCCCTTAATCTAGTGTGTGTGTGTGCGCGCGCGCGCTTTATCCAAACTTGTCATTTTCTGTTCTCACCGTTGAAAGCAGGTCAGATAATGAGTGGCACCTATTGTTTACACTCCGGTGTTAAAGGATAAAGTTCCCAGGGAGGGGTTCTCACTGACACACACGCAGTAATAGGTTGTACAGGGCGCTGCATCACTGATCCAGTTTATAATTGTTTCCACAGACGCTCTGATCCTTCTGGAATTAGGTCCTGTTACTCATCAGGGAGGAGGAGGAGGGGGGAGAGAGCGAGGGGAGGAGGAAGAGAGGGAGGGCGAAAGAGGGAGTTGTGGATGGATTAGCGTAGCGTGTAGGATAGAGAGGAGGGGTGGGGGAGAGAGGCAAGATGTGGAGGAGGAAGAGTGTACGAGTGGGAGGACAATAATAGACAGAATGGATTCCTCACTCTGACAGTCTGAGGCTATCTTCTAGGGAGGGATTTGCTTACGCAATGGTAATGGGTTGTGAAGGCTTTGGTGGGATTTACGGTATTACTGGCATAGCACACAAGGGGGCGCTAAAAATGCAATAAAAGCCCATTGTGCCTCGATTACCAGAATGCTAACAAAATGAGCACAAACTAATAGTGAAATCACATCCACTGTTAGCTAAATGCTAACAAGTGAAATCAAACAAACTAATTCCAAAGACAGGCAAATTCAGCTCAAAGTTATACAAGCTTAGCTAGTAGCTACCAAATGTCATTTTTGGCAAGTGTGGACATTTACAAGCGGAAGTGAACGAGCGAAATTGTGCAAGTGAACAAAGTTGTGATGTATGCTTTTCTGAAGGAGGAGCAGCATGTGTGCATGAAGCAGAGGGGAGAAGAATGGAGGAAGGGAAAAAACGCTAGTAGGAAGCACAGGGAAAAATGGCAACTCTACAGACAACTCATCCAGAGCTCTTTGGCAAAAAGCCATTCTAAGATATCTGATAGCAAACGTTTTACTAGTGACTTGCATACAAGCGTAACTTCATCACCTCATGTGCGCCGCTCAACAGAGACTCGCCGATAGATAGAACACTACGAACTCACCAGCTCCCGCAGTCTCCCGTTGTGATATTTACAAACAAACACGTGACTGGCTCGACTGTTCTGGGGATCTACAGCAATTTTCATAATGTGACCAGTGAAATGAAGAAAGCAATATGTTTTTATCTCCTAACGTATTGCGCAAGTTGACTGCAGGTGTAAACTTTTAAAAAATTGCTACATATATTCACATTTTATTGAAAAACATCAAATAGTTTGGATGGTTTTGAAAAACCATCCCGTGGCTTTTTCTAAATACCCCGATATACGGTATACCGCCCAAGCCGAGTTGTGAGGTTGCAGATAGTGTGAAGGAAAGGGTGTTTGTGAGAGCCCAGAACACAGCAGAACAAATAGTAGACCTTGTCCTATGAGCATGTAATGAACATATTTAAATAGTGAACATTGTGTTTGAATGTGGTGTCAGACACTAACGCTTCAGAACATAATGCTGAATTTGTCTTTGAAGGCAGAGTAGCCACCCCACCCTTAAAGGGATACTTGAGGATTTTGACAATGAGTCCAGTATAAAGGAAGTTGGAGGTAGTTTTGCCAGCCAAAGCCCGCACAATGACTGGAAGTCTATGGGTATCTGCTAGCGCGCTAACGCTAGTTAGCAGTTGCACTAGTGCTGGCTAGCGACTTCCTTCCAGCTGCACGCAAAGACATACAAATGGTATCCGCCGAGTTCGTCTGACTCTGGGGAAGAAGAAAAAAGGCCATCATTCTCAAAATCCCGAATTATCCCTTTAAGGCATCCCCATGCTTCCCAGCCGAAACAGATTGCGTCTATATTATGACATTTTGTGACGTTTTGGTCTTCAAGGGTTTTTTTCAGCTGTTCGCACACATTTTGTGTTGAGGCATGCCGAAGTCGGTAGCCGAAGTCTATGCCCCTTTGTCGGTGGTTGGTCAACCGTAGGGATTCTTCAATTAAGTGTTTGTCATTCAATTAGAGACGAATGTTTTCATGCACCTTTTTCCCCTTGAGAAATACTACACCAAACATCTTCATGTAAAATTGCGCAAAGATTTATGACAGATTTCTTGGGTTATCTTAGATGAATTCAGACTATTTTGAGGAAGTGTATACTGGCTACAACATCTCAAGATGGAAAAATGAAACTTTTGTAGCTTTTTTTCTCGTTTTTCAAGCCAAGGTCTTAAGCGAGTATGCGAGCACACTCGTTGGGTTCGCCTAGGATGGGCGCCAGCTGAACCGACGCATGCGGAAGGCTTTCTCATCTCCCTCCCTCCTTTCCTCGCGCTCTCCTTTCCTCCTGACACATGTTAGTCATTCCTGGCAGTGGGTTTTGGGAAACCCCTCCGTGTCTCACACACCCCCTTTCTCTTGTTCCTCCTAGCCGCAGGGTGACCCTCTGACTCAGCCAGAGCAGGAAGGAATGAGTCACACACACACACACACACACACACACACACACACACACACACACACACACACACACACACACACACACACACACACACACTACACCTTCTCCCCACAGTGAGTCACCAGTCAGAAACTCTCGGCCTGTGAGGAGGCCCTTCTGTCCCCCTCTCTCGCAATCTCTGTTTCCCTCTGATCACTCTTCAGACTCACAGCAAAGTGTCAACTCTCACTAGAGAAAAATAATCTGGTGAGGGCTAAAATGTGAAAAAAATAAAATAAATGATATAGTAAATAATATTATGTATTGCTCTTTGCTACATGAGTAAACATGGTCTGTGTGTGATTGTATGGAAAGTTCCACGTCTGTCCTGTAAAATATTCTTATCTGTTAGTTAGTACACCTAGACAGCTAGTTTCAAATAATCAGTCCACATCTCTCTCTCACACACACTCTCACTCTCTCTCACTCACTCTCTCTCGCACTCTCGCACTCTCGCTCTCTCGCTCTCACACCGACACACACACCGACACACACACCGACACACACACCGACACACACACCGACACAGATGTTTAAGTACTTTAGCTATGTGTGTGTAAGTTATATTCAGACTCGGGGTATTGCATATTTACTCTTTCTCCCTCTCCTCTTCTCCCTCTCTCTCTCCGTCTCTCCCTTCCCCATCTTTCTTGGTTCTTGAGTGGCGCAGCGGTCTAGAGGCATCACTATAGACCCGGGTTTGATCCCAGGCTGTATCACAACCGGGAGTCCCATAGGGCGGCGCACAATTGGCCCAGCGTCGTCTGGGTTAGGGGAGGGTTTGGCCGGGGTAGGCGGTCATTGTAAAATAAGAACTGACTTGTCTAGTTAAAAAAAAAAAAAAATGAAAATACAATTTCTGTTGAATGTGTTTGTATAGACTGATTACAAACACACCGCTTCTTTGATCCTGTGGGCGATTGTCTTTATCAACCAACCAGATAAGAAACTGCATTATATTCAATAGCAGCTCTTTGATTTGGCAGATCGCAGCTGTATTGAACGGTCATTGTTGAAATGGGTACAGCTGAGAGGGCGACAGTAGTATTGAAAGCCCTGGTGGAGGCAGGAAAATGGTTACTCCTGGTCATTGACCGATAGTAAGCTCTGGGTGGGTGATGCAGGGCCAGGCAGTAGCCATGGGAACAGTCTGCCACCTGGTGGTGAGGAATGGAAGCACATGCCGTCTTCATCTTCGTTGGAAATACTTAACTAGGCTACACGCTCGGTTCCACTTGAAACCTTAACCCTGTGTTAGGGCCCCACACAGTGTCTGTACTCTTTTCTGAGTGCTAATTCACACAGGGTGAATCACTATGTCCTCTCCAGACAGATCTTCCCTCTTTTCCCACCTCGCTCGCTCTCTCTATTTTAAGTATCGAGGTTAGGTAAGAAGTCAGAGCTGCAGAGACCAGAGAACTTCTATCCTCTGTTAGAGGATGTCACCCAATACTCCATTCTGTGACAGTGTTCCATGGTTGCCGTGGTCACTGTTGCCACGGTCCCACTGTGTTGCTGTGTCAGGGTCATAGAGAGAACTCTGTGTTGTTAGGGTGATGTTGTTGCACACACTCCTGAAACACAGAGGTGGTTGTGTAATGGTGAGAGAGGATGTGATTCTCATTTAACTTAAGACGTTGTTTTTCAGTAAAATATAGCGACGTTATAACACATCCTCTCATACAAGATGTATTAGCTAAACCTTGTTTACCACACCCGTAGAACCGTGTACATATGAAAAGACATGTGAATAACATGTACACAGAGGAAAGAGTCATGGGAAAATGTGTCTGCTACCATATCACAGAGGAAGTTACATTTGATTGATTCATGACTTGTCATAAACACAGGTAGTGATTGGGAGGGAAGGATAGAGGGAGGGATGGGACACACGGAGAAAAGAAATGGGGACGGAGAGTGTTTAACGTTCACCTCATACTCTGTCCCGGTGTGACAAGTAGCAGTGGAGGTGCTTGGGGATCAGGAAGTTTACTGTCGGGAGTGTTTGACTGAATATACCGTGGGTCTGTCTGACTGTGTGACGGTGAGTTTAGATGTGTTACATGTGGTGGTAGATATAGTGGCGTGATACGCTGATTTGTATGTCACCTCCCCTTGCTGCTGCTGACGAAACGCTTAGGACACTTCATGTTTGGCTAATGTGTTAAGTTGATAACGATGTGGATATATACTTATCTGTTAACGTCACTCTCTTCCCTCCCTGTGTCTAGGCAGAGTCTGGGTATGGGTCAGAACCCAGTCTGAGGAGACATGGTTCCATGCTGTCTCTCACGTCTGCTACCAGCGGCTACTCTGCCACATCCACATCCTCCTTCAAGGTGAGACTTGACCTAACACACACACACACACACACACACACACAGAGTGTTTGCTGACCGTGCCGCTCCTCTGTTTGGGTCCGAAAGGGTCACAGCCTGAGAGAGAAGCTGGCGGAAATGGAGACGTTCAGAGACATCCTGTGCAGACAGGTGGACACGCTGCAGAAGTACTTTGACGGATGCTCCGACGCTGTCTCCAAGGACGAGCTGCAGAGAGACAAAGGTAAGACGATGAATTAATCTGTCAATCAGATGCTTATGTCAGACAAATTCTTAAGTGCTGGACAGCCACAGGTCTACGATCCTTTGTGTAACCGTGGAGGAAGATACTTCCACATGCACTCTGTGACAGAAAAACCAATACGTTCCTTCCTACTTATTGCTTAACTTGCAAATGAACAGAAAACACCGCAACAGCTACCTCAAAAAACAATGCAAAGCGCCACAAGAATGCCTCTAAACATTATTTAGTGTTCCCAGCAGAAATGCTAAGCATGTGTGTGGATCGTGAAAATATTCAGCGCTTTGGGGAAACATTTGCAGAATCTTCAACGGAATGTGTCCGTCAGCCCCCTCATTGAGATGCAGTCATTTCACCCTCCCTCTCATTCTCTTCCTCCTCTCTCTCTCCCCTTCTCTCAACCTCTCCCCCCCCTCTCTGTCTGCAGCCAGAACATTTGCTCATGTTGGAGTTTGCGCTTTGTCACCGTGCCGAACGACGGCTCTGGATGACCACGAACAATCAAACCGTTCCTTTGTTACCCATCAAATCCCTTCCTCGTTCCCTCCTCTCATGCCCCCTCCCTCAGTCCGTCCATCCCTTACTCCTGAATAAGAGGCCAGGCCATTGTTGTTGTTCTGAGGACAGTAGAGTTCTGTTAGCATGCCCTGCTGGGTGGCTGCATAGGCGACTCTTGGCTCTATTGATGACTCTTTGCAGGGACTGGTGTACTACTGTTTGACGATTGCTGATCTTTCCCGCTCCCGTTCCCTCTTTTTCTCACTCCCTCCTTCTCTCTAGTTGTTGAGGATGATGAGGATGATTTCCCCAACACTCGGTCAGACGGAGAGTTCATCCACAACAACAACGGCAGCAAGGAGAAGCGTGAGTACAGCAGAATCACTTCTATAGAAAGGTTACATAGCTTGCAGGTTCAACCTTTTTTGAGCCTATTTGTGCTTTTGAAAACTATTGTTGAAAATGAAAAACTATTTGTAGTCCATGTATGTAGTAAACATGAAAAACTATTAGTGTCCTGAAATGTTTCAAAACACCTAGCTATGTTAAAACAAGTCTTTTTACACGCACATTCTTCTCTGTCCAGTGTTCCGATCTCTGAGCCCTAAGGGCATCAATGGAATAGACTTTAAGGGCGAGGCGATCACGTTCAAGGCCACCACAGCTGGGATTTTGTCCACCCTGTCCCACTGCATCGACCTGATGGTGAAGAGGGAGGACAGCTGGCAGAAGAGACTGGACAAGGAGACGGAGAAGAGGAGGAGGATAGAGGAGGGCTACCATTCCGCCCTCTCTGAGCTCAAGAAGAAGTCTCACTTTGGAGGGCCTGATTACGAGGTGAGACGACTGGGTCGGTTCTATGATGGTTTTGAGCCAGGTGGGGAAAAGACACCTGTCATTCCCGTTCTCAGTAGGTAATGAGCGCCGTGTTGCTCTTCCCTTTTCTTATCCTTCTTTTCCTCCTCCCTCTCCTCTTCCTCCAGGAGGGGCCTAACAGCCTGATCAATGAGGATGAGTTTTTCGATGCCGTTGAAGCAGCTCTTGACAGACAAGACAAGATGGAGGAACAGGTACAGGAGCCAGGGCAAAACCCCTCCGCCTCTATTGATAGAGATGAAATCCAATTCTATGATGATGATGATGATGATCAATCTTCAATTACATTGAGTGTTTCATCCTGGCCGTGTGTGTCTCTAGTCTCACACCGAGAAGTCGAGGATACAAAGGTCCAGTCCAGTTCCCCCGGGAGATGTCTACTCCACCATAGGATCACACAGATTCGCTGACAAGGTAATTCGCCTCATTTAGTCCATGAACACGTCACTTTAGCAGTCACCATCACGCTATGCTCTCTCTCACTCTTCCTTTCCCCCTCATCTTTTTCTCCTTCCTTATCTCACTCTTCCCATTACCTCGCTCTCTTTTTGTTTGGTTGTGTTCTCTTGTTTTCCTTCCTCATCCCTCTCTTCTCATCCTCCCTGTAGCCCCCATAGTCACTGCCCCCTCCACTGCGCTTCGTGGCGGAGCAATAGCGCCCCCTCCACTACTGGCTGACTTACTGCCCACCCCTGCATTATATTATTGGTTGCCACCCTGAGTCACTACACTATATTTAGCTAGCATGCTTCTGTCTTTGTCTGCTCGTACAGAGATTGACTGGCCTTTGCAGTTTGCATGTCATAGCTGTTACCTCACCACAGTACAATTGGTGATTTGTCTTTCCTTTAACACGTTTGTGTTTGTCGGTGAGCTGTTATTTCCATCTGACATTTAACCCCATCTGTCCATCATGTTCCTCTTCCTGGTTGTTTTTAATAGGTGGAGGAGATGGTGCAGAATCACATGACCTACTCGCTGCAGGATATGGGCGGGGATGCCAACTGGCAGCTGGTGGTGGAGGAGGGGGAGATGAAGGTAGGGGGAGGGAGGAAAGAAGAGAGAGAGAGGAGTGATTTTGATTTATGCATGTGCCTTATGTGAAAGAAAGAACCTTTGTGTTGCCAGCACTTCAACTAAGCCATTCTGTCTTCAATCCCATAGTTGAAATAAAGTAGTGACCACGGTACCCCTCTCTGTTTTGTGTAGGTGTACAGGAGGGAGGTAGAGGAGAATGGTATTGTCCTGGACCCCCTGAAGGCCACCCATTCTGTGAAGGGAGTCACGGGACATGAGTTGTGTCACTACTTCTGGGACACGAACGTACGCAACGACTGGGAGAGTAAGTCTTATCTGAACAATGTAATATAGTGGAGCAGTATTTTAAATTCTATTATTTCTTACTATGTTCCTTATTTTTAGTGGACATGTTCTAATCTGTTTCTCTGTTCGTCTCTCGTTCATTCAGCCACCATTGAGAACTTCAATGTTGTGGAGATGTTATCGGACAACGCTGTAATCGTCTATCAGACACACAAGGTAAGAGGGAACATGTAGAACACACACAATCTATGGGCTCTGAGAAAAGATTGGGTTTTTAAAGGAAGGAGACAAAGCCAAAACCTGAAGACTTGTGATGTAAAACATACATGTGAACTGTATTGCAGAGGGTGTGGCCAGCATCCCAGAGAGACGTGCTGTACTTGTCTGCTATGAGGAAGATCCTGGCTAACAACGAGAACGACCCAGACACCTGGCTGGTCTGTAACTTCTCTGTGGACCACGACAACGCCCAGGTCATTTGACCCATCCTACCACTTATGAGCTCAAAGAGTTTTGGATGTTGTATTGATTAGTTAAACTCCTATTCAGGTCTGTCTTTGGAATGGTCTCTCTGGCAATAAATATTTTTGTCTCAATGAGACAACCCAAATAATGATGAAAAAAATGATGGTTAATTAAAATATTCAACTTGGTAAGAATCTCCTATGCTTGTAATTGATCTTCCTCCGTGTCATTGTCGCCCCTGCAGCCCACCACCAGGTGTGTTCGTGCCAAAATCAACATTGCCATGATATGCCAGACCCTGGTTAGCCCACCAGAGGGCGACAGAGAGATCAGCAGAGACAACCTTACCTGTAAAATCACCTACGTCGCCAATGGTGAGCTCACCTCTTTAACCGCTCAAATAGGCACTAGATGGCCATGCTGGAATGGACAAAATAAGCAGTATTACAATAGCCATGTAGTACATTGCCAGTAACTATGTATTCTTAAATTAGGATTTGAGTGACTTCCTTTTCGGAATACTAAGGTTAGGGTCCGGGTTAATGTTATAGGGTTAGTGAATGTTAGGCAAGCCAATAAGCGCCGAGGCAAGCTAGCTACTACTAGCTATTCCTGCCTCCCCGTGGTGGCGTTGCTTGGGGTAGCTCTCTTGTTTAGTATATGTAGCATTAAGTCTCTTGGTTATTCTAAATGGGCCGTGCTGCAGTCAGAGGCTAGCCAGCTTAGACCAAAGAGCCTCCTGGCTAACGTCCGCTAACATGCACAACCTCCGGTGAATGAAGCTTATTAGTTCCCCCAGCGCTATGGCAACCACATTCCTATTTTAAGGTCCTGGAGTTGGGAGGATTAGAGAGAGCAGGCTTTTGCACGTAGCCCCCCGAGCAGCTGCACCGCTACACAAAAACATAGCTGTGAGGACAGTGCCCCCCCCCCCCCCCCCCCCCCCACACACACACACACACACACACACACTTTTTATTACAGCAAACGGGGCACTGAGTCAGCCGGGCTTCATGCAGGCTACACAGTCTCACGGAAGCACACCGTGTTTTGGAAGTTTGTCCATGTTTAATTACCCTCTGGCACCCCGCATTCCATGGTGTTCACAGGGTTCATCAATCTCCCCAGCGTGGAAGTAATGAATTGGGCAATTTGCTCTGTGTCCACAAGGAGGCATCCTACTCCATGGGTGGCTCATCACTGGGATTTATTGTGGATTCCTGCCTGTAGCTCACCAGTCCGTATGAGGTGTCCAGGGGATGCAGGTTATGGGCCCTGTAGGCAATTGGTGGTTGGTAGCGGAGTTGAGGGAACGAGCAGGGTTGGACACGACGATGCTATTGTCCCACACGGTTTAGGTGGTTCATATGAACCCTGAAATGAGCAGTCTTTCTCCAGTTTAGCGCTTTTCATTCCTGGGAATTAGGTTTGATTATGAATCACCCCTATATGTTACCATTCCAAGCTAGGTCGCCAGTACCTATGACTGGTCAGTAGGGTAACCTCTGTTTTTTTCACTGGGTCTATTTTTTTATTTTTACCGGAACGCATCTTACTAGTTTAGGCGGTAATCGGGGTACGTCACTGATCGCCGGAGCCCTTGTACTCAGAGTGGGCCGAGCTTTAGGCAAACTTTGGTACATAAACTAATTTTCAACCCCAAGTTCCATAGCGGTCACGTGACAAAAGTGTTCTCTCTCGCATGTGAGTTTGATAAAGTGTTCCTTATCCATGTTCAGACACACTTTTCGCAAGAGTGGTGGAAATGGAAGAATAAGCAATCTCTCCTAGTCCACAAGGTGGTGTCACACCCTTTCCGATGGCACTTCACGGGAGGCTCGCTG
This sequence comes from Salvelinus fontinalis, assembly GCF_029448725.1. NCBI lineage: Eukaryota > Metazoa > Chordata > Actinopteri > Salmoniformes > Salmonidae > Salvelinus > Salvelinus fontinalis. Next base: position 21,917,578 of record NC_074674.1, read on the forward strand.
TCTGCTCCGACCAATGGCACGCATGCGCAGATGATCCAGGGCGACACTGAACAGTGACGTCAGGGTACAGGCTACAATTTGTTGTGGATCCCCCACGCTTCTGCAGCATCACCACGTCGGCTGTTCCTGAGGCCTCGGCACCCGTTTTGTGGTAGGAAATGTCCTCCCGTCTCCAGAAGCAAGCAAACCAAATGGTTTCTCGAAGATCCAGGACGGCTGGTACAGACGGTATTTCCTGGTTCCGATAAGGGAAGGGACTTTGCGTCCCATTCTAGACCTACCTGCCCTCAGCAAGCACCTCAGTCTACAAACTCAGAAAGCTCACGAGCCGCCGGCTATTACAGCTGATTGGTTGGTGGTGGCAGAGTCGAGGGGGCATACGGTGTTATACGCATCTGTATTCAGTCTCTAGGCTTCATAAGAAACCAGAAAAAGAGCTGTCTGACTCCATCTCAGCACATCCTGTTTCTGGGTCTCGAGCTAGACTCACTTGTGGCTCCCCGTAACCCAGGCAGCCTTGGTTCGCTGAGATCATTCACCTTTTAGGTGACGATCGTTGTGCCAGGAGCAAAAGCAGGTTTGGCAAGCGAGGCCGGAGATTTGGTTCCTACGGGCCTGGCCCCTGAGTTCCAATCTGATAGCTAGAGGTTTACCTCCGAATGTTATTGCTACCATTCAGTCTGCAAGGGCGGCCTCCACGAGAGGGCTGTATATATGCCTCCACGAAAACGCTGTATATGTACAAGCGTTTTGAGCTCTGGTTCCAAGATAAAGGACTTCCATTTCAGTGCTCTGTGAGGTTCATCCTTATGTTCCTACAGGAGCCTTTCGAGCAGGGACGGGCATTCTCCACGTTAAGTGTACATGGCTGCTATCTCAGTCCTGGTAGTGTGGTTCCTGAAAGGTGTACGTCGTCTCAACCCGATCTCTAAACCTACATGGGACTTGGCGCTGGTTTTGGAGGCACTGTGTGCGGTCCCTTTTTAGCCTCTGGAGTCGGTGGATCTGACGATCCTCTCCTGCAAAACCTCTCTGCTCATGGCTTTGGCCTCGACTAAACGTTTTGGAGAACTCCGCATTGTCAGGTACTCAAGTTCGCCCGGGGCGACTAAGGGGATGTTGCGTCCAAATGGGGAGGTTTGGCAAGTCATGGATATGTCCTACAGGTCCTTAGCTTTTGAGCTATAACTTTTTCACCTCTACCGTTTGCTTCTCAAGAACAACAGAGGTTACATGGCCTGTGTCCGTTGTGAGCTTTACGCACGTAGATTGAACGGACCCAGGATATCTGGTTATGTGACCTGTTTTACTAATCCAACTCGCAGCACGGCGCTCCCTAAGCAGCGTCTCTCCCACTGGATTGTGGAGGCTATCTCTCTAGTATATAGCAGCAAGGGTTACCTAGCGGTGTACGCACCCACTCCACCAAGGGTGACTACAGGAGATATTTGTACTGCGACAAGTAGTTAACCACAGAAAACCATGTGATTAACTCGATTCTTTATCGTTTGACAGCCCTAATTAAATGTGAAGGTGTTGTGAATTAAACTGTTCTCTGTGATATCCTGTGTAACGTGCATTTCCTCTTCCTGTCTGTCACAGTGAACCCGGGAGGCTGGGCTCCTGCCTCAGTTCTGAGGGCTGTGGCCAAGAGGGAGTACCCCAAGTTCCTCAAACGCTTCACCGGCTATGTCCAGGAGAAGACAGCCGGGAAACCTATCCTCTTCTGAGTCCCACAGGACTCACAGCACCCCTGTCCACCCAACAGACTGTTCCGAACATTGTGTACCATTTCAACCCAACTCTAGCTAGCCATCATGCTAAGTGCTAGGGTACAGCTAGGCCTTTTCAGACTAGCTTCCATGCGAGCTCTCTTGCTAGGTCTTCAGCTAGCTTCAATATAAGGCCTCATGCTATCTTCAATGCTCGTTTCCCAGTCTATACCTCAAGCTAGTTCTTTATACTAGCTCGCTGCTCATGCTAGTTTCCTATGCCAGGTTTATGCTACGTCCTTTGCTAATTCTCATGCTAGTTCTTATGCTAGCTCCCATGCTAGTTTCATTAGCTAATGCAGAAAGACCTAAAAGAAAATGTCAATTGTGTTCCCTTTTCTGGCAGAGATATATTAATATAATATATAAATGTACGTATGTGTTATAAGAAATTTATAAGAAAGCAGTTTAAGACTGGAAGACCAAACATTACTCTATTTTAGTCCTGCTTTTTTAATCCTTTTTTAAGAGATGGAGTTTGTTCTGTTGATTTAGCTTTTTATAATAATCAGTGGTGTTACAGATTATTCTCACGCTGCTAATTTTCTTAGTGCAACAAAATCGGATCGCCTTTTTCCCAGAATGATCGTCTTGTTTGTAAGAAACAAAAAACGACAAAATTCCAGAGGGCTGTCATTGAACTATGACCCCTATGACATAAGACTTTTTTTGTTCTGTCTCTCTGGTGAAAACACTACTTTGCTGGTGCTGATGGAGGGACGAGGCTAAAAGTTATTTTATTTTAAAATGTATTAAATCTTCACATTTCTTTATTTTGGGGGTTGTACTTGTGTTTCAATGTTATACTATAACACAATTTTGATTTGGGATTTTAGATATCTGGATTATAACTGTATATAGTGTCAACAACCATTTCTGCTTCACAGCCAGCTGTAAAAATGTTTGCAAATGCTTTTTGTGACTGAATTGACTCTATGCCTTAGACTGGGGGAGATAATACAATACGTTTTGGGTAGGGGAGAGGGTGCTGATAGACAGTACACCCATATGAAATCACTAGAGACTTGCCAAGGGCCTAGTTCCAATACCTGATTATCGTCCCTTTCTCTCCTGCCATCCCTGATATGACTGAGTGGAAACCTGAAACTTGACCCTTACTTATCCAATCAGGATGATGTCAGGGCAGTTATTAGTAGGAAGGGAGGAAGTAAGGAGGTCCTTTTAAGCAAGGCATGGGTGGCAAACTCATTCCATGGAGGCCCTAGTGTCTGCAGGTTTTTGTTTTTTCCTTTCAAATAAGACCTAGAGGACCAGGTGAGGAGTTCTTTACTAATTAGTGACCTTAATGAATCAAGGGAGGAGCGAAAACCCCCAGACACTCTGCCCTCTGTTTAGACCGTTTCTACATTTTACAGCAGACTGAAGCTTTGTCGCCTGCTGGGTACTTCAATGATGGTCTCCACATAGTGAAGACTTGTCTTTAATTTCAGATAGACTACCTATTTATATGAAACTAAGGGGTTAATATGATGTATAATTCATTTCATGCCCCCTTTTAATTCAAACATTGTGATATTGCAATCAGCAGAAACTGATGTTCACCGAAAGGCCAGGTCATTGGAGGAGCTATATGCCAGTCAACTTTTCTGTCCAATGGAGAGATTGGTTCAAATCCTTAGAGGATGATGGTGTGGCCTGTATGCTGGCTTTCATTCCAACTGATCCTTGATTTGGTCAAGTGATTTTACCTTTATGTTCACCCCTTTGTGAAGAAGTCCAATAAATTATTTCTAGACTAATGTATAAAGCCACGTGGAGAAATACCTGGTTAGAAATACATTTTAAGGCTGGTTTCCCAGACTCAGATTGAGCTGACTTCTGGACTAAAAGCATGTTCTACATACACTTTAGTCCTGGAATCAGCATAATGTGGGTCTCGCAAACTGTCCCAATAAGTTGTCTCCCTCCTACGAATGAAGTTACATTTGCACTGAATGTAAAATGTTTGGAAAATCGTGTAAATAAAAGTGTTCACACTAAAGATGTTGGGATTGACTTCACTACTGTGAAATTGTGGCACTTATTTAGTCCTGTTTAGAAAGAAATGTTTGACATTTCTCCAGTTTGGTGTGCTTTGAATCATTGTTTCCCCTCTTCTCTCAGGTTCTAAAAACTCAGGATTTCACTAATTATACAGAAAGCCAATCAGTCAAGGTTTTGATTGGAAACATATTGCATTAGTGTTTGTTTTTGTGACAATACATTTGATTAGAAGACCAGTTGACAGTGACGTGGATTCCAACACAAGCCATAAGACCAAGCGTCCCAACAATCGATTGAAGGCCACTAGCGAGCTACTTTACTTTGTAAAAAAATAAATTGCAAACATGAAACCTTGTCATTTTCCAATAAAGTAAATGTCTATTGTTGGAGCCAATTTGGGTGTATCTTATAGTCTGGTAATATTCAGACAATTACACTACAGACCACTAGGTGCAGATAAATGGTGGTGATAAACACACGTCACGTGACGTGTGTGTGTGAGCTCACGGTTTTACCGCCAGGGTGGCAACTCACTGGGGACATGTCCTCCCCCCTCCCACATTCTGAAATTGCATTTTTGTCCCTCCCAGTTCTATCATTGGAATGTGATCAAATCAAATGTATTTATATAGCCCTTCTTACATCAGCTGATATCTCAGTGCTGTACAGAAACCCAGCCTAAAACCCAAAACAGCAAGCAATGCAGGTGTAGAAGCACGGTGGCTAGGGAAAACTCCCTAGAAAGGCCAAAACCTAGGAAGAAACCAAGAGAGGAACCAGGCTATGCCTGGCTGTGCCGGGTGGAGATTATAACAGAACATGGCCAAGATGTTCAAATGACCAGCATGGTCAAATAATAATCACAGTAGTTGTCGAGGGTGCAGCAAGTCAGCACCTCAGGAGTAAATGTCAGTTGGCTTTTTATAGCCGATCATTAAGAGTATCTCTACCGCTCCTGCGGTCTCTATAGAGTTGAAAACAGCAGGTCTGGGACAGGTAGGGGTTCCATAGCCGCAGCCAGAACAGTTGAAACTGGAGCAGCAGCACGACCAGGTGGACTGGGGACAGGAAGGAGTCATCATGCCAGGTAGTCCTGAGGCATGGTCCTAGGGCTCAGGTCCTCCGAGAGAGAGAGAGAATTAGAGAGAGCATACTTAAATTCCCACAGGACACCGGATATAACAAACTGACCCTAGCCCCCCGACACAAACTACTGCAGCATAAATACCGGAGGCTGAGACAGGAGGGGTCAGGAGACATTGTGGCCCCATCCGATGATACCCCCGGACAGGGCCAAACAGGAAGGATATAACCCCACCCACTTTGCCAAAGCACAGCCCCCACACTACTAGAGGGATATCTTCAACCACCAACTTACCATCCTGTGATCCAAAACAAGGCAACTGTGTGCTTTAGGACCATGAGGACGCCACCGAGCGGTCGGGTAGACTGTTCGGAGTGTTATCCGACTGGATTTAGGACCACGCAGACACCTGAAGGCAAAGCTTCTGGAAGGCTGGCTGGACCAGAACGAGAGAGTTGAGCATTCAGTGTATGCGCTGCACTTTTTCACGAGATGTAAAAAGAACAGAAACGGGCTACTCTGTAGTTGACTGATGTAGCTGGCAAGGTAACTGCTGTTTAACTTAACAGAAGAAAAAAAACTAAAATAGTGTTTGCAGTGCTGAGCTACTATTGTAACTGACATGTAACTTTAGCTAATGTTTCATCCCCTCTTGACTGAGGTGAATGAATAAGCTATGCTAGGGAGAAGCAACCACAGCCAGGGCAGCCCTAGCCTCTAGTTATCTGTCAGATGGTGATTATTGCTGTCTAACACCCGTTGTTTGTATGGACGTTTTGTAGCTTTTTTTTTTCTCGTTTCAGAAGTAAATGAACTTGGCAAGCTTTCACCAGTTGATGTACTGTTAGAGAAAGAGCTGGCCAAAAGTTGGCTTACATTTGCTATTATTTATGCCTCACTCAAACTAGATCTGAATCAAACGATGAAACCATCAGCCAAACGATTGAAGATTTCATATTCTGATGTTTTTTCAGTGCAATATGAGTTGTATAACTCAGTATGCCAATGTAACGTTACTGATCTGTCAGTTTCCCTAGCTAATTCCCTACTTTTCACAGTGACACAGTAATAAACGGCTCTAACATTACAGGCTTTGCTGTCATGGTGCACAGTAAAAGTCTGTGCAGGAAGATTTCTTCATCCTGCCCGCACCCGCTAGCTTTCTGTCCCAACTCCCACTCGCTTCTGCAAGAACTGGTCCCAACTGTTGTCCAGCAAGGTTATTTTAGGCGTATTTGACACAGCTCACTTGCCAGCCATGGTCCCAGCAATTTTGTGCCCTATAAGCAATATCAAATGTGCAAAAATAACTTAAATAGGTTTGATTACCAGAGATTCTCACATGGCCCTTACATTGTATTACTGGGCTATATCAGCCAATATGCTAGATGTAGTTTGAAGAGAGCAGAGTTGGAGAGACTTGCACTTTCTCTTTAGCTATTTTTATAACCTACCTTTTAGGAGTGGGAAGATTTTCAGACTGAGAAATATGGGTGAGCAATATTTAGGCCTATTTCTAGGCAATGTAGTAAACTATAGCCTAATAGGCCTATTCAGGAAGTACATTTCCGTGGAAAGATGACTGTCCCGTGATTCTCTGCCCATGTACAGTGCATTCGGAAAGTATTCAGACCCCTTGAGTTTTTCCACATTTTATGTTACATTCTAAAATTAATTGTTTTCCTCATCAATCTACACATAATACACTATGACGAAGCAAAAACAGGTTTTTAGAAATGTTTGAAAATGTACAACATTTTTAAAACAGAAATCTCTTATTCACATAAGTATGCAGACCCTTTGCTATGAGACTCGAAATTGAGCTCAGGTGCATCCTGTTTCCATTGATCATCCTTGAGCTGTTTCTACAACTTGGTTGGAGTCCACCTTTGGTAAATTCAATTGATTGGACATGATTTGGAAAGGCACACACTTGTCTATATAAGATTCCACAGTTGACAGTGCATGTCAGAGCAAAAACCAAGCCATGACTAAAGGAATTGTCCGTAGAGCTCCGAGACAGGATTGTGTCGAGGCACAGATCTTGGGAAGGGTACCAAAACATTTCTGCAGCATTGATGGTCCCCAAGAACACAATGGCCGCCATCATTCTTAAATGGAAGAAGTTTGGAACCACCATGACTCTTCCTATAGCTGGCCGCCCGGCCAAACTGTCAGGGAGGTAGCCAAGAACCTGATGGTCACTGACAGAGCTCTAGAGTTCTTCTGTGGAGATGGGAGAACCTTCCAGAAGGACAACCATCTCTGTAGCACTCCACCAATCAGGCCTTTATGATAGAGTGGTCAGAAGGAAGCCACTCATCAGTAAAAGGCACATGACAGTCCGCTTGGAGTTTTCCAAAAGGCACCTAAAGACTCAGACCATGAGAAACAAGATTTTCTAGTCTGATGAAACCAAGATTCAACACTTTGGCCTGAATGCCAAGCATCACGTCTGGAGGAAACCTGGAACCATCCCTACAGTGAAGCATGGTGGTGGCACCATCATACTGTGGGGATGTTTTTCAGCAGCAGGGACTAGGAGACTAGTCAGGATCGAGGTAAAGATGAACAGAGCAAAGTGCAGAGAGATCCTTGATGGAAACCTGCTCCAGAGCGCTCACCTTCCAACAGGACAATGATCCTAAGCGCACAGCCAAGACAATGCAGGAGTAGCTTCGGGACAAGTCGCTGAATGTCCTTGAGTGGCCTAGCCAGAGCCCGGATTTGAACCCGATCGAACATCTCTGGAGAGACCTGAAAATAGCTGTGCAGTAACGCTCCCCAGAGCTTGAGGGGATCTGCAGAGAAGAATGGGAGAAACTCCCCAAATACAGGTTTGTTAAGCTTGTAGCATCATACCTAAGAAGACTCAAGGCTGTAATTGCTGCCAAAGGTCCTTCAACAAAGTACTGAGTAAAGGGTCTGAATACTTATGTAAATGTTATATTTCTGGGGGGTTTTTCATATAAATTAGCAAACAATTCTAAACCTGGTTTTGCTTTGTAATTATGGGGTATTGTGTGTAGATTGTAGAATATTGACAATTTAATCAATATTAGAATAAGGCTGTAACCTAACAAAATGTGGAACAAGTCAAGGGGTCTAAATACTTTACGAAGGCACTGTAGGTCAGATAATATGTCTATACTTAAAAGTATTTTAGGTGTGCTTGATATACATTGGAGTTTGCACTTTTGGGACTATTCCATTACACAGCTAAAATTATTGTTATTAATCAAAGAAATTGAAATAGTCAATTATGAAATAATTAAGTTAATCCTGTCTCTACCAATGGGAATAGATCCCTTCGTTTCCGGGCTTGAGCACCTGTTTTTTCAGGCTTGTAAAAGGCATGAGCTGACTAACTGAACGTAAACTGTAGGCTATGATAATAAAAAGAGTCACACACTATGCTCCCAGAAATGTATTGGGTGAACCACAAACATTTCAGCATCACATTGCCTGCTTCAGGCTTAGAGTTCTTCACCCTCCCTGAAGAAAATGTGATGCCGAAACATTGGTGGTATACCCAATACATTTCTGGGAACTTATAAATAGTGTTCAACTCTCTTTATTTTTTATTGCCTACTGTTTATTCAGGCTGCAATAAGTTATGCATCCTCCAGGTGAGGCTGTTTCATATAATTTTACAATATTAGTCATTCTTTCAGTCTTTGGCTGTGCATACAATGTCCATAATGTGTTTGTTACAGTATAAACTGCATTTTGTTGACATTTTAGATTACTGTGTACTCTGTTTCAGAAATGGTTGTTTGTAGCCTATTCGAATACATGCTGAATGAATGTACACAATGTGTGAAGAAACCCTATTTATTAAACCAACATTTTATGCTAAAGAAAGTCAAGGGAAACATTGTTGGAACAATGTGTGTTATGAGTGGGAGAAGCTACTACTGCTACTCAGGCTAGATTTTTCTGCCCCAAACTGATGTAATATGGCACCTGCACCCACTGAAGGGATAAGTCAACAGTCTCCAGCTGCAGCCCCTTTCTGAGATTCCTTTACTCCTTTCATCACTCCCTTTCTTTTCCTCCTTCCCTAGCTTCCTTTCCTCCTACCCTAACTTCCTTTCCTTCATCCTATACGTTCCTCTTTACTGGCCATGGTAAAGACTGCATACATCCTACCACATACATCTGAACTCTTCCTTTTCTTTCCTTGATTCCTTTTCTCCTTTCCTAGATTAATTTCCTCCTTTCATCGATGCCTTTATTTTACTCCTTTCATCTCTCCCTTTCCTATCCTCCTTTCATAGCTTAAGGTAGTGAGGAAAGGAATCTAGTAAAGTCAAAGAGTTCCTTATGTGGTATGTGGTAGGGATTAACCACAGCCAGTAGAAAGGAAAGGAGGAAAGGAAGCTAGGAAAGGAAAGGGGGCGCTGAAAGGAAAGGAAGCTATGTAAGGAAAGGAAGGATGGAAAGGAATCTAGGAAAGAAAAGGTAGTGTTCACATGTATGTGGTAGGGTTTAACCACTGTCAGTATATGGTTATAGTATTGGTTTTAGTGACAAGGCTAGATTTAGTCACAGGCTGCTGCGGGATGCATCTCGGATACGCCGGGAGGCAAATCGACCGCACTCCCAGTCACGTGGTTTGAGCATGACAAAGGTATGATGCGTTGTCAGCTGACTGCAGTAAATTCACCGACCTTCTCTGCAAATACAGACCAGCAGCTGGAACCCCATCTTCTTGTGCATCTAGACCTCTCTCTCCTAACCGAATAATGGCTAGCCAGTCCCAAGGTATCCAGCAGCTACTGCAAGCTGAAAAACGAGCTGCAGAAAAGGTAGCAGAAGCCCGTAAACGTAAGTTAAAATCTGATAATCAACGGTTTAGGTAAGCTAAACTAGCTAGATAGCAGATTTGATTTTAGCTTGATTGGCTAACATTTTGCTGATAGGTAACGTTAGCTAGCTAATGGCATAACAAACATTTTATCAATAGATAGCTACTCGAATATACCACAGATTAGATAGGAATAAATTCATTGATTGGGTAACGGCAGAATGTGGAGATGGAAAGGCCTACAAAGCCTTGCTTCAATCCAAGCTAACTAGCTAGCAACATCTGATAGCTAAGTTAGCTACCAGCAGGTAAAAAAAAAAAAAAAAAATATATATATATATATATATATATATATATACAAACTGGCTAACTTAAGGTCTCTGGTTTGGTTTTTTTAGCAAATTATTGCCACCTGTAGTAACTGTTAGCTACTGTTATTTCTAGTAAATGTTGATACTCAAGGGTGTCGTGCACATGATGGATGCCAACCAAATGGGCCTGGCGCTGTGTTTTTTTTTACAATTGGCATTGGCTGGCTGTTCCATATCATACACAACTGAGCTAGTAAGATGTGAAATGTTCCATAGTGGTGGCAATTCGGCGACAACAATGGGTGTGTACGGTAACTCACCTATACTGTCCCCTTAGTAAATTATCTTGGGGAAACCACACCTAGTCTACATCTAGTGAAGATTCGTAGATATCATCTGATCTCACACTTACCATAGGCCTAGCTCTCAAGAACCCGGCAAGAGGCCTGTCAGACCTAACGCTTTGATCACACCGACAGCGTCATTGCATTTTGGTACACCAGATCATGGACTACAGGAAAAGGCGGGGTGAACAGATCCCCATTTTTTTTTTTTTTTTTTTTTTTTTGTGTGTTTATTTTACCAGGTAGGCCAGTTGAGAACAAGTTCTCATTTACAACTGCGACCTGGCCAAAATAAAGCAAAGCAGTGCGACACAAACAACACAGTTACACATGGAACAAACAAACATACAATCAATAACACAATAGAAAAGTCTATATACTGTGTGCAAATAAGGTATGATTAGGGAGGTAAGGCAATAAATAGGCCATAGTGGTGACATAATTTCAATTTAGCAATTAAACACGGGAGTGATAGATGTGCAAGTTAACCATTAACATCGGCAGGGCTGTGGAGCGGGTCGAGAGTTTCAAGTTCCTTGGTGTCCACATCACCAAAGAACTATAATGGTCCAAACAAACCAAGACTGTCGTGAAGAGGGCACGACAAAACATTTAACCCCTCAGGAGACTGAAAAGATTTGGCATGGGTCCCCAGAAGGCCAGCATCCTGGAAGAGTCGCCTCTTCACTGTTGACGTTGAGACTGGTGTTTTGCAGGTACTATGTAATGAAGCTGCCAGTTGAGGACTTGTAAGGTGTCTGTTTCTCAAACTAGACACTCTTGTCCTCTTGGTCAGTTGTGCACCGGGGCCTCCCACTCTTTATATTCTGGTTTGAGCCCGTCTGCACTGTTCTGTGAAGGGAGTAGTACACAGCGTTGTACGAGATCTTCAGTTTCTTGGCAAGTTCTCACATGGAATAGCCATAATTTCTCAGAACAAGAATAGACTGATGAGTTTCAGAAGAAAGTTCTTTGTTTCTGGCCATGTTGAGCCTGTAATTGAACCCACAAATGCTGATGCTCCATTTACTCAACTAGTCTAAAGAAGGCCAGTTTTATTGCTTCTTTAAGCAGAACAACAGCTTTCAGCTGTGCAAAATGGGTTTTCTAATGATCAATTAGCCTTTTTAAAACAATAAACTTAGATTAGCTAACACAACGTGCCATTGGAACACAGGAGTGATGGTTGCTGATAATGGGCCTGTGTAGACATTGCATGAAAAAAATAAAAAATAACAGCTGTTTCCAGCTACAATAGTCATTTACAACATTAACAACATCTACACTGTATTTCTGATCAATTTGATGTTATTTTAATGGACAAATTTGCTTTTCTTTAAAAAACAAAGACGTTTCTAAATGTCCCCAAACTTTTGAACGGTGGTGTACATTTTTATTTATCATAATTGTCTGATTCCACTAAAGACTTTTTGTTCTCTCTTACTGCGGAGAACACTTGGTTCGGTCTTGAACAATTTTCTGTTGAGTTGAATTTTAAGAGCTGGATTAAAAACTATCTCAGTTTATGGTATAAGCTATTTTCACATTAAGTTGACTAAAATGGTGCAGATCTCGGATCCTTAAAGCTTACATTCACTGCTCTTACGTTTTTGACTCATCCTGCAGTTTATACTTTTTTGTCTTTGTCTATAGTTTCTTTAAATGCTAGGGCTTTACAAACAATGTGAAGCGCAAGGCCTTTTATTTGCTAAACAACTATGAACAGATTTTTTTCCCCCCCATAAAAGTCTCACTCAATTTTGGCTGATGCCAACTTCTGGAAGTCACAGTGGGGCAGCGATATTTGGCTTTCTCGTGACTCTGAACGCTCCGCTGGGGTCATTACAATGAAAAATACCTTTGGTAATATTCTACACTTGGACTGTGACCCTTTGGTCACTATTTGTCTTGTGGTCAGTTACCATGACATTATGCTCATTGCTGTCAACTACTACGGGTACAACACCGAACATGAGAATGATGAGTTGCTTGAATCTTTAGAGAAACAAACTTCATTGGTTTATCTAAATTTCCCAATTTGTTATCATTGATAGGAGAGCACTTTAACATTACTATAGATAATTCAACTGATAGATGGCCCCCAGGTAGACCAACCAATCAGAATTTGGGTTTAATACTTTTTAATGGAAAAGTTTGATCTTACTGATATATGGAGAGAGGTTTCCGGCCGACAGATCATTCACTTGGAGTAACAAAACAGGTTCCAGACAATCCAAAATAGATTTGTCTTCTGTCGAAATGGATTGATGGTGAGTGTGTTGCTACAAATATTTGTACTACTCCCCTCACAGACCATAGGGCCATTTTACATTGATATCAAAATATTTACCCCTGATACTAACCTTGGTAGAGCATCCTATTGGATGCTAAATAGCTCATTATTAAATAATGATATAGTTAAATTTGAGGTTAATGATCTGCTCTCACACTTTTGGGAAAGAGCTTGTGGCGAGATCTTATTGCAAGAACTGGGAGCTCTTTACATTTGAAATGGCCAAATACCTTAGAAAATGTGGTACTAATCTTGCTAAGACCAGAAGAGCTGAGAAGGAAAAGGTGATCACTTAACTTCCCTTTTCTCAGAGGTCCCCAGCCAGCCTGTCGAGAAGAGGACATGTGAGTTAAAAAATAAACTGGATTTTATATATATAAAAGCAGAAGGAGCCTTTATTAGATCTAGGGAAAAATGGCTTGAGGGAGAACAGAATCCATCCTATTTCTTTAGACTTGAGAAATGTCACTCTGCAAATAACACTATCCATAATTTAAGCATCTATCACAGATGACCAAAAATTAATTGCTAACTACTGTAGCAATTTTTACAGGAAATTGTATAGCTCTACATACTGTCAGGAATCCAGATGTTTTTTGACTCCCTGAATAATGTTCACTCTCAGTGATATAGAATCTAAACAGTGTGATGAACCCATCATAGTTGAAGAGATTGTAGAGTCTATCAAACATCTAAAGAACAGTAAATCCCCAGATATTGATGGAATTACGGCAAAAGTGTACAACTTATTTTCTGAACAAGTAGCTCCCTTCCTACTTGAAGTCTTTTTAGAGTATTAAAACAATGTTCTCCCTCCTACAATGAGTCAGGGGTTAATAACACTGATACCTAAGCCTAGAAAAGAACTGCTGCTCATCGATAGCTGGCGTCCAATTTGTCTTTAGTCATTATTAAAATATTAAATTTACTACTTGCAAAAATAATTAAAGAAGTCCTGGATGCAATCATTGAAACACAAGCTGGCTTTATGAGGAACAGACATATTTCTAACAATATCAGACTAGTATTACACATACTTGACTACTAAGACCTAGTAACTGAGGATAGCTTCATAATTTTATAAAGCATTTGACAGTGGAGCGTTAGTTTCTCTTCCACCCTCTTGGGAAATTTGGCTTTGGGGATTTTTCTTCTGTAAGGCTATTAAGACTCTAAAGTCTATACGAATGGTAAACGCTCTATCAAACTGAAACATGGCACCTCACCTAGATTTAAGTTTAATAGAGGAATTAGGCAAGGTTGTTCTGTCTCGCCGCATCTATTTTTATGAATCACCCAACTTCTTACAAATGCTTAATAATAATCCTGTACAAGGTAATTCCATAGCTGGTAAAGAAATTATTATACGCCAGTTGGCTGACGATGCTACTCTATTTATTTTTCTGAAAGACTCTAGTCAGATATCCATATCGATCAATGTGATAGACCAGATGCTTTGGAAAAGGATGATATGTCTTAACATGAATAAATGTGAACTCATGGCTGTCAACGATTGTGACATCTTACGGTATTCCAGTGAAAAAATAACATATATTTAGGCATAACCCATTACTAAGGATCAGAAGTCTAGAGCACAGGTGTCAAACTCATTCCACGGGGGGCCGAGTGTCTGCGGGTTTTCGCTCCTCCCTTATACTTGATTGATGAATTAACATCACTAATTAGTTAGGAACTCCCCACACCTGGTTGTCTAGGGCTTTATTGAAAGGAAAAAACAAAAACCTGCAGACACTAGGCCCTCCGTGGAATGAGTTTGACACCCCTGGTCTAGAGGCTTACTAAACTTTAAACCTCATATAAAAAAACAGAAGCTAAATCAATGGCTACAGAGGGACTTACCTTCAGCCTTGGTTATTAGGGCTCTTCCTTTCAAGGATATCTCTAGAGAGTGGCATGTTAGTCTTTATATCTTGACGGTAAAATAAGCAAATAGCGAGACCAGATGCTTTTCAACTTTCTGTGGAGAAACCGTACCCACTACATTAGGAAAACTGTTGTAATGAACACTTATGAGTATGGTGGGCTGAATTTTTATTAACTTTACTAACATAAATAACACACGATCAATTGGATAAAACAATTCCTAAGAAGACCCACTTCTATCTGGGACTTTATTCCTCATGTCTTTACTTTTGGTGGCCTTAACTTCATGTTTTGCAATTTTAATATTGAGAAAGTTCCAGTGAAACTCTGCTTTTCATCAGCAGGTGTTCTTGTTATGGTCCTTAGTTTATAAGCATAATTTTCTCCACACAGACATTATAAACTCAGCAAAAAGAGAAACGTCCCTTTTTCGGGACCCTGTCTTTCAAAGATAATTCGTAAAAATCCAAATAACTTCACAGATCTTCATTGTAAAGGGTTTAAACACTGTTTCCCATGCTTGTTCAATGAACCATAAACAATTCATGAACATGCACCTGTGGAACGGTTGTTAAGACGCTTACAGATGGTAGGCAATTAAGGTCAGTTATGAAAACTAGAGGCCTTTCTTAAAATAAAAAGATGCCCAGGGTCCCTGCTCATCTGCGTGAACGTGCCTTACATGGAACCCAAACCGGCTGCGAGCGTGCGCCATCGTGCATCATTTTATTTTGACCCCCTACACCAAACGAGATCACGACACCCAGGTTAAAATAATAAAACAAACTCTGAACCAATGACAGTAATTTGGGAACATGTTGAAAAGCATTAAACATTTATGGCAATTTAGCTAGTTAGCGTGCACTTGCTAGCTAATTTGTCCTATTTAGCTAGCTAGCTTGCTGTTGCTAGCTAATTTGTCCTGGGATATAAACATTAGGTTGTTATTTTACCTGAAATGCACAAGGTCCTCTACTCTGACAATTAATCCACACATAAAACGGTCAACCGAATCGATTCTAGTCATCTCTCCTCTTCCCAGGCTTTTTCATCTTTGAACTTTATATGGTGATTGGCATCTAAACTTTCATAGTATTACCACGACAACCGGCAACACAGTTCGTCTTTCAATCACCCACGTGGTTATAACCAATGAGGAGATGGCACGTGGGTGCCTGCTTCTATAAACCAATGAGGAGATGGGAGAGGCAGGACTTGCAGCGCGATCTGCGTCAGAAATAGAAAGGACTTCTATTTTAGCCCTTGGCAATGCAGACGCGCACAATAATTGAATAACATAGATTTCAAAAATTATTTTGCAACGCTCGTGCCAGCAAGCGGTGTAGTCAGGGTATTAGGCATGCTGCAAGGAGGCATGAGGACTGCAGATGTGGCCAGGGCAATAAATTGCATTGTCCGTACTGTGAGACGCATAAGACAGCGCTACAGGGAGACAGGACGGACAACTGATCGTTCTCGCAGTGGCAGACCACGTGTAACAACACCTGCACACGATCGGTACATCTGAACATCACACCTGTGGGACAGGTACAGGATGGCAACAACAACTGCCTGAGTTACACCACGAACCCACAATCCCTCCATCAGTGCTCAGACTGTCCGCAATAGGCTGAGAGAGGCTGGACTGAGGGCTTGTAAGGCAGGTCCTCACCATACATCACTGGCAACAACGTTGCCTATGGGCACAAACCCACCGTCGCTGGACCAGACAGGACTAGCAAAAAGTGCTCTTCACTGACTAGTTGCGGCTTTGTCTCACCAGGGTTGATGGTCAGATTTGCGTTTATCGTCGACGGAATGAGTGTTACACCGAGGCCTGTACTCTGGAGCGGGATCGATTTGGAGTTGGAGGGTCCGTCATGGTCTGGGGCGGTGTGTCACAGCATCATCGGACTGAGCTTGTTGTCATTGCAGGCAATCTCAACACTGTGCGTTACAGGGAAGACATCCTCCTCCCTCATGTGGTACCCTTCCTGCAGGCTTATCCTAACATGACCCTCCAGCATGACAATGCCACCAGCCATACTGCTCGTTCTGTGTGTGATTTCCTGCAAGACAGGAATGTCAGTGTTCTGCCATGGCCAGCGAAGAGCCCGGATCTCAATCCCATTGAGCACGTCTGGGACCTGTTGGATTGGAGGGTGAGGGCTAGGGCCACCCCCCCCCATCCCCCCAGAAATCTCCGGAACTTGCAGGTGGCTTGGTGGAAGAGTGGGGTAACATCTCACAGCAAAGCTGGTGCAGTCCATGAGGAGGAGATGCACTGCAGTACTTAATGCAGCTGGTGGCCACACCAGATACTGACTTACTTTTGATTTTGACCCCCCCCCCCCCCCCCCCCCCCCCCTTTTGTTCAGGGACACATTATTCCATTTATGTTAGTCACATGTCACATCTGTTGTTGAATGTTGTTATGTTGATACAAATATTTACACATGTTAAGTTTGCTGAAAATAAACGCAGTTGACAGTGAGAGGACGTTTCTTTTTTTGATGAGTTTATATGGAATACGCTGGACATAGTTTAAATACTTCGTTTTTAGAATATTGGTGTCTTTTACTAAATTATAAGAAATTCTTATCATTTTACAAGATCCTAAAGATCTTGCAATTTATTTGGATGCCATTCCCTCAGGTGTTGCTTTATTGTTCAGGAACGTGTGAAGACCTGACCCTCAGAACATACCTACAATTAACCCTGTTGACTCATCAGATTTTGTTTTTATTTTAGTCCAATCAACAGAGCTATACAAGCCTCGTTTCAGCAGGATGTTGTATTTCTACCTTATGTCATGCCTTATTGGAATGGTTTTGTTGATAATATCTGTTGGGGGGGGTGGGGAAATTGGATATTGCCACACATATGTACTTAATAACAAAATTTAAGGAAGATTATTTTTAAAGTTATCCATAAATATTATTCTGCCAACCACTATATTAAGTAGTAAAAAAAACATGAATTCAAGTTGTACCTTTGTAATGACCAACCAGAAACAGTGTTGCATCTTTCTTTTACATTGTATTAATGTAAGGAATCTGTGGCTAGACATAAGTAGATTTATAATTGAACACATTTATAAAGATTTTACACTATTATAGAGAGATGTGCCGCTTGGATTTTTTACTTATGATAGAAATAAGTTGGAACAACTTCACTATTTTTTAGGCCAAATGTCATGTTCACAAATATACATTTACCAACAGAACACATGTTATTACCTTGCAAAAAGAAATTGAACTATTTTAAGAAAAATACTCTGAATTATAAATGTGTGTACGGTCCTTGTGTAATGTGATATTGTACCCCCTAGCCCAAATGTCCTTAGTATATTCTTTATATATTATGTTTTCCATGTACTTTTTGTATTGATTTGTTGTTAATAAGAAAAAGATGCCAAAAGTTCCCGGATGTTGTACTACATTCGCCAAAATACGAAGTGTACAAGCAGTGGACACTATTTCTGTGCTTTTAGGGTCCTTAATGCAATTCTTCAGAAAATGGGCATGGCTTCGCATCATTTTCAGATTCTTCAGAAAATAGCAGAAAATATGCAGCCGATGTCCGAGTGCGAATACCAATTCATTGCTTTAATTATGGCAAATGTTGAGCAATGTAATGACTTTTCAAATAAGTTACCTTACACATTGTTGGCTGACAATTTGTTAGCTACGCTATCCGTACGAACCACATAGCATATCATTACAGCAGTATGTGGTGGTAGGTTAGCTCGCTACCTAACGTTAGTTGGCTACTAATACAAACTTGCCAGTATATGAACTATATGCGATCTAACTACCCAATGTTTGACTTGATTATTCGTGTCATTCTTAGTTTAGCAAAGTAGTATAGTTGAGTGTTCTCAACAGACATTTGGGTGCTTTTGTAAATTCGCTCTGGCTATCTGCTCTGATGTCAGAGCAGTCTTCTCTGACTGTACCAGAGCGCAAAATAACTGAATTTACAAACGCTCAACACCTGCTGAATATGGCCAGTGTCAGCAAAAAAAGCGTAATTAAATTGTTGCCAGCAGCACAGTTAGTCACCAACCCTCTGGATAACATAACAGCCTAACCAGCTCTGCTAGAGCAAGTAAAATAGTCAGAGGTGTTCTCTCATTTGTGTCTGGAAGTAGCTAGCCAACGTTAGCTTGGGTGCTTGACTGCTGTTGTAAGGTCAGAACGCTCAAATCAACCCTACTCCTCGGCCAGAGCGTCCAGTGTGCGCTCCGAGATGAAACACCTTAAATTTGCAAACGGCCAATCTGACAATGCTCTGAATTTATAAACACCCAGAGCGCACTCGCAAAGTTGTAAAATGTCTAGCTAGTAATTTGTTATGCTAGCAAGATATTGCACAGCATCAACTTCCGGTAGACAGGCGACGCGCTAGTACGCTCAACTGAAAGGATAGTTTGTTTAGAGTATACTAAAATTAACTTGTAGTATGGGTATTCAACCACAGCGTAGGTCTCATTTCCCTAACAATAGGTTTTCCCACTTCCTCTTTTGCCAGGAAGCACACAACCAACTGCATAGTTATGGTAGACTTCATGGGACTGGGAATTCAGTGTCTGCTCCAATGCATTTGACTTACTAAGACTAAGTGCAGATTTGTTTGTGTTTTGATCAGGTAAGAACCGTCGGCTGAAGCAGGCCAAGGAGGAAGCCCAGGCAGAGATTGAGCAGTACCGTATGCAGAGGGAGAAGGAGTTTAAGACCAAGGAGGCTGCGGTGAGTCACTGGGGGGATGGTTTGAATTGGCAAAGGAGAAACGAGGCATATGCTTTCCTAGTCAAGGAACTGTAGTTGGTAGCGGTCAGAGTGAGGGAAGTAGCAGATAAGCAAATTGTTTTTGCTACTTTATTAACCAGAGCTACGGAGAGAGGGGGCACAGAGCGAGCAGCTGTAGCTACTAGGGAGCAGGGGAAGAGGTTTGAATGTGTAAGACGCAGGAGGTTCAGATCACCGGAGGAAGAGGGAAAGCAACCAATTAACTTTCGCTAATAGACAAACTTCTTGCAAGTTATTTGTCATCCCGTGCGATTACATAATACCTGTCTTGACAGGTATTTTCGTTCTCATTTTCCATTGATTAGAATTCTCCTGACTTGCTTGCTACACAAGCATAGCAGCCATGCAATTCTATGTGGGAAGAGCAAGGATCTGAGCACATGCCCTTTTGCAACTTTTTCGAAATCATTACTATTGAGTAGCATCATGCAGCCCATATGTTTTGATTTCTAAAACATTGTTCTCACAACTAAAGTTACCAATTAACTCTGATTTAAGTGTAGCCTATAAGACCTGTTTCAAATTTTCATTTTTTTTTTGTAATCGTGTATATTAAATGGATATGTTCCAAATGAACGCACCAGCAACTTGTATACATAGAAGCCTTAATTCATGGTCAATGAACATTAGACTGCCAGTCATTTGCCTGAGTTACCTGTTGACTTTCATGACCACCACAGCCCTACTTTATACTCACTGTATGTTTGTGAAGTGGTTTGTCTTGTAAGGTGGCCTTAATCACTCTCATTCCTCCATTAGGCTCTTGGATCTCATGGTAACTCTGCTGTGGAGGTGGACAAAGAGACGGTGGGAAAGATGGGCAGCATCCAGACTAGCTACCAGCGGAACCGCGAAGGGGTGCTGGGCAATCTGCTGAAGATGGTGTGTGACATCAAGCCAGAGATCCATGCCAATTACCGTTTTGCTGGCTAGACCCCCCCATCCATCCCTTAAACTAAGGAAGCACTGACACCCTCCCATTGCACTGCCATCAGTTTACATGCTTCATTGATACATCTATTACACCCAAGGAGCAAACTCCTTTCTCTGCCTGCTCACTTAAATGCTCTATTCATAAGTCTATGTTCGCTAGAAATTGAATCATCAGATGGGTATAAGATTCACATAGGTAGGCTATACATTTATCTAGTCTAATATAAAGCATTTTGACTCTCAATTGGTTAATCGAAGCAGGCAGAGTATGTTTTGGTCTGATGCAGTGCAATGTCTCTGTGGTTCTGTCTTATTGGCTTCTAGTATCAATGTGTATCTGTGATGGTTAGTGTATATGTGTGTCTTGCAGTGTGACATTTATTTATATGGACTTATTTGTGGAGACCAATAAAGTACTTATTCCAATTAATATAATTTTAGCCCAAAAATAAGCAATTCATTTTTGAAAATCAATCTGTTTTGTTTTAAATGTTTTCCTGCTATGAATATGAGATCCTGTGTGTGTATAGTGGACATTCTTCTGTTTAGACATTGTGACATGAAACTTTTAATAAAGTGTTCTGGTGACTTTAATCTCAATTGCTGAAATGACCATGTGTTTTTTTTCTTAATTTATACTCAACAAAAATATAAACTCAATTTCAACCAAAAACTCTAAAATGACGGAGAAATTAACATTCAAGGCAATAACATTCTCAGGCAATAGCTCTGGTGGACGTTCCTAGAGTCAGCATGCCAATTGTATGCTTGCCAACATGTGAACACTGCAGATTTTAGTGGTCTTTTGTACCCAGCACAAGGTGCACCTGTGTAATGATTATGCCGTTACAGCTTCAAATGCCACCTGTCAATTGGATGGATTATCTTGGCAAAGGAGACGCTCACTAATGGATGTAAACAGATTTGATTTGTGCACACAATTTGAGAGAAATAAGCTTTTTGTGCATATGGAACATTTCTGGGATCTTTTATTTAAAGGAAAAGAAAATGCTGCTGATGCTCCCAGGTGATATGACGTTTCCACCCTTAGGTCTTCTTTAGGCATCCATCTTTTATTTCAGCTCATGAAACATGGGACCAACACTTTCCATGTTTATATTTTTGATCAGTATATTTCCTCAGGCTACCTTACTGGCTATTTGTTTCCTAGGTTACAGCTAATGTAGAATTAGCGAAAGGCTGTGAGATTTCTCCCTCCAAGTACCTTGATGTGGAACCAGCCAGAGGGGTAGCCTATGAAGCAGGATTGAGGAGTTAACGAGGTCATTTTCGCCAACTCAGGATAACCGGTAATACGAAAGTGGCTCACCTTTTAGCCAGGTCAATTTCATAACTAACCTGCTCCGGGGCAGGCTAACTCCACTTGGTCAGTGTTATCCAGAATCCTTGGGACATATTTACCTTAATCCTTAACCATTTGAAATGTCAACTTCAATCAGGTATAGACCAACTCCACTTACCTTGAATTAAATGACTGAGCCACAAATTTGACTATTCCCTGCCTCTTGCAAAGATTTCCATCATCACCTTCATTTGAGGACTTCAGATTTAAACATTTTATTAATCAAATGGTTTTTTTTGTTAAATAGCCATGTTAATCACATTTAGTAATGACAGAATGCATTTTAAACTTCGCAATATAACACTTGTATGACTTAATTTTAAAAAATCTATAGGATTGTGAAAATGTGCTTGTGCAAAGGCGGCATTAACGATAAAATAAAGACAGCACTTTTAAAAGCCTATTTCACACCATAGCCTCATTTCATTTGAAATAACTTTAATTTTTATTTGGGCACAAATTATGTGGTGCTTAATTGCCCATGGATTGATGTTTCACTATTGTTTCAATGAAAATAGCTTGGCGTTCAACTAGCCATGTGTGATATGCACGTGCAGTTACAAGCCTGGTAGGGTTAGCAGCAGGTGGATTAGCAATATCCATCGTCGTAGTACGAAGGAAGCCCGAGCTGGAATCTGAAGCTGGTTAGCTTTAGAAAACCCTGAGTAGATCTAGCTTGCTTCGTACGATACCCCTCTAATTGCTGTGTTCACTGAAATAGAATGGTGAATGCAGTGATCAGGCTGCTTCCTCCAGGCTATTGTTCAGCAGCCCAATACAGGAACACTGGAACGGACCAAAGAAAGCAGAACTGCAGCCATGTCTGTGACTTCTTATAGATAAGACAATTTGTTATGTACATCTAGGCAAACTCAATATCTGTCCCTGCTGAGGTTTACATGTCACTGTTGTTCTCAACTATTCAAGTACCCAAATTGTTCCTCCAGAGGTCACTACAAATTGCCTGACGATTCAAACTAAATTCTTCTACTGCTCTGTTTGTTACATATGTCAGTGAGACTGCCATCATTTAAGTAATTTGTGGTGATGTCAAAAAGAGGGGTGTTGTACAAAATAAGTCATCAGCGATTGGATCATCTCTAACCAATCAGAGTATCAAAGCCAATGACACATTTTCAAAACTCTGCTTTACCCACATGTGTTCTGGCCAAAACCATCGGTTTCAGGGACCAATCAGAACGGTTAGAATGTGTTTGCATTCTTGGGGAGGTACTCGATCCAGACTCAACTGCGGAGAAGAAACTAACGTCTGTGGTTGTGGCATAGCGTTTGGCCGAAGCAAGTTTGGCCCGATATGTAGTTCTAACAAAGACAGTACAGGATGAAGATAGGCAGAAATCAAATAAAAATTGAATCAAAGAAACTGCTTCAATAGTAATCTCCAATAATGCTTGTAGGTGATGTCATGGCAACGTTGGCTAGCTAAGCCACAGAAACGTCATTGGGGTCGATGCATATGCGTTTTGTTTTGCCGGACGTTTAGCCTACATTTTCCATACTTGACGCACATGTGCTTCGCTTTTCAACTAGCTAAACCCTAGCTAATTGGAGTCTGTGTGTACTTCCGTTTGTACCACTGCACTGTATTTTAAAGGCTTCATTTTAGGGGCTTAATCTGTGTCTGGGAAACCGGCCCTTAATGAGCAAGTACCCCAGACACCAGTCGTGGGGTCAATACCAAGTGCATTTGACTGCTTGGCATATTGTTTCACAGTAAATTATGTGAACTGATGTATAGTACATGTAGTCTAATCCTTTTCATATTGTTTAACCAGTAATGTATGTGACCTGATGTACATGTATAGTCTAATCCTTTTCTGTACAGTGAGGTTTTTATCCATGTGACTGAATCAAATTCTGTTCTTTACATGCTTACTGACAAAAGTTACATACAGGTTAAAAATTACTGGCGGCTGTAGTGATGCTGACATGCAATCAATTACTGTACAGTAAGAATATTTGTGGACTGTTACAATTCCATGTTGCACAATCACAAATAATAATGAGGAAGGTACAAGGGCATGAAGTAATGGCAAACCATGTGCTGCAAATCCCCTATCCCATATCCTGCAAAAACACCTCATTCTAGTAGCCTATGCACTCACTACTATCTGGTTATATTTTGAGAAAACATACAAAACAACTCTTGTGAATGTTAGAGTTTGGGCTGGTATCTAATTTCCGTATTAAGATATTCACGCTTTGGACATGGTTGTTCATGTTCAGCTTCGTGTAGGAGAAGTGGAATTTCGATGGCATCCACTTCATCGGCAATAACAAAGGCGAATTCCATGTCTGCCATTTAACGTTTCCTAGAAGAAAAAAACAGAAGTTGTCAGACAGCAAACTGTCAGTGCATAAATATGTACCTCCCTGACACTAATATTAGTACTTGAAATTATTCTCATCATATATATTTGTTAAAATTAGGTAATTTAAAATGTGGAGTGGAGCAGCCTGGACCGGAATTCTAAAATAGTATATGTTACGTTTCATAAAACAGATGGTTACGTGAGGAAAAAACGAAAGTAGATTGGTTGGTCTGAGTGTGTGTACAATGCAAACAAATAGCAACCCAAAGATTGTAAATTCGTATCTCTTTCTGGACAATTTAAGCTTTTTAGCTAATTAGCAGCTTTTCAACCACTTACCTACTTTGCAACTACGTATTATGTTAGCTAACCCTTCCCCTAACGTTAGCCAAGCAGCTAGAATTTGTAACATATAATATGTTTTGCAAATTCGTAACATATTATGTTAAGCAAATTCGTAAAATATTGTACGTTTAGCAAATTCGTAATATATCATACGAAATGGGTGATGGACTTCTACAAATTAATACATGCCATATGAAACGTAACATAGGCTAAATGGAGTGCCTCGGATTTACATACAGAATAATACGAAATACTCTGAGACCAGGTTGCCATCCAACCCAGCCAGTGAAGAGACCACCACGAAAATACATACATTTTCTGAGAATATCTGTGAATAAAAAATTACATTCGGTGGTATTTTGAGGGCTACATTAAATGTAAAATACACACAGGGGATGTTTTAAGGCGTTATGTAGGCTTACAAGCTGCCATGTGACGGCGGAAGTGCCTACCCTGAACGGGTCGCCTGATAAGCTACTACATGAAAACATCCGTGCTACGTCTACATTTTCCTGCATTGTCAAATGTCAGCTTGCTGTTTTGTCGGCGTTTTGCCAGTAGAATAAACGGGAGTCTGGATGTTCATTTGAGAGCTCATAGTTAATGATTAGGTTGTGAGTTATCTTGGCCCAAGAAAATCACGGTGGAACCACAGCGTTTCTAAACGTACTGTACTGTCGACGTTGCTGGCACCGTGTTATCTATATTGTGAGGTAAGCGCGTGCGTGCTTTCCCAGACTAAGTTAAACTGTGTCGTTCTTTTGGACTTGTTTGACCTCTGTAGCTACTAGATAAGCTAGTTGGCTAGCAAGTACAGCGACTATCTAATTCATTAGTTAGCAAAGTCGTGTTTTGTTATTTTGCAACTTGAGCCATCTCACAATTTCAAACAAATGTGCATATGTTCGAGATCCCATTTATATATATACACACACACATTTTTTTTAAAGACAAACCCATACAGCAAGTTAGCTGCCAACAAAACAGATTTCTAGCCTTTGACTATAATTCTACTATTCAGACGGTCAGTTATTGTTGAGAAATACTTGGCTTTTGTATTTGCTACACAGTTACAGTACACAAAATTCTAATTTGTTGCCAAAGACTCATTGATCTTAGTCTCTCTCCACTACCTCAAGGTTTTACTTTGCTCTTTTGCATCATACTCTCATATTGCGAAACAAGTAAGCAATCAATATCTATCACATTGTCATGCTCATTAACTTGTCATAAAGCACAAACATGCAATATTCCCTATTCCAATGTCATACCTATTCCACAACTAGGAATTAACCTACAAATATGCATAATAATATTTTTTTCAAGGTATTTCAATTGCAGCCTTTTCAGAGCATTATCTTGAGCATTGATGATGATGATGCTGAAACAGAACCAATTGTACTGCTGTCCATTTATAGACTCTTTTCACAGCCATTTACAGCTTTGAAAACATTACCTGTCACAGTTATCCCCTTTATAACAGAGAAAAAAGTGAGCCTCTAGAGCCAGAAAGTTCCATGGCCTGGTGGTCATTATTTATGTCAATCCAAAAGTACATCAAAAAATGGTCGAGGCTGGTCAACCACAAGAAATGTATGGAACTTGTATCTCTTAAATGGCCGGTGCTCACTGATCTTATTGTGGGAAGTCTGCTATTGAGTGGCACTCAACAGCCACGGCAAACTCTGCCACATGACTTGAACCCCAATGCACAAAAATCTATGCGCTTTATATGCTGTTTTAAAGATCTGCTTTTCGCATCTTTTGGATCTCACTCTCAATTCGACTGCTCTGGGGATAACAGGGTCACTCATAATTAACTGACTGTTATATTTTCATTTACTCCCAGATATGTGAATGGGAGGAATGTTTATGAGTGGGTCTGAGTGAAACAGTGCCCAATTGTCTTTATGTATCAGGAGGACAGTGACAGTATCCAATGGGCCAGGCTGTCCTCCAGCTATGCTGCTGTAGTTGGCCCTCCTTCCCTTTGGCATCACTCCTACATGACTGAACCTTGTTTGCCTGGTAAGGGTTCTCATTCTCAACAACCGGCTTACTTTACAGACAGACTTATACTTAGGCTAGTTGATGATGAAGGCAGCAGGGACCAAGTGTATTTGAATACAGCTTGTCTGACCTCTGCCAAGCTTAACTGACCACCTTAAAAGTTGAAGTGGATTGTTAGTAATTGTTCTGATCTTGGTTGTTGATTGAAATGGCGTCATAGTTACAGTAGAGAAAATCAATCCCCTCCTCGATCAAGATCCCTGCAGCCTAAATTTGTTTTTTTACACTTGAAAAGTAATAGCGCCCCTTGTGTCCACTGCCAGTAATACAGTATACCCCGGGATGCTACAGGAACGGTATGCAAATCTGGTGACTGCCCAACCCTAGTCACAAACAACATTCCATGAATGGAAAGCAGTGGATTGATAACACAGACATGACAGGTAAAATAAAACAAGGCTTAAACAACACCTGTAAATCAAAGATGGATTGATGAGTACGTGATCAGAATCTAATGGAGAAATTCAAGTATGAATTGACAACCTTTTGGTTATTGTACCTCAACCTGTATTGTTCTGTACCATCTTGTTTTAAAAGTCGGAAAGTAGGCTAACTTTGCCATTGTACACTCTTAACTAGCCTGTGTACCCTTTACTGTACTGTATTTGCATCAGGTAGTGGGTCTTGTGCATTCATTAGGAATGTGTTTTAAAGTCTGGCAATTATGTAGCAAAATTAGGTCAGTGGTGTACTGTTAAATGTGAAAGGATTAGGCTTAGGTCTACATGATCATGTGATGCCAGTTAGGGTCATTGATGGTGATATCTTACAGTATTTATTTAGATAAGACTGATTAATTGCACACTTTCAAATTGCAGGTCAAGGGTTATCTTTACTGTCCACTGAAGTGATTAGTGAATTAGGCGGGCCTTTCCAAATGGCATGTTGCCACATTGACAGACACAGAGAGAGAATGGTTTTGAACAGTGTCTTCTCTACTCAGTGTGTCTTTGTTCCATCAAGGTGCTGAACTTGAGGATGCAGCTTTTACTAAAGGCAAGAGCTGAAGAAAGTTAATCTCGCTCTCTGAACAAAGCTACAGTACACAAACACACACACACACACACACACACACACGCACACACACGCACGTGTGCGCACAAACTGTTGAGTAAATAGTAGGCTTCACTGAGTAATCATCACCTCTGACCTCTAATCACAATGTTTGAGTTGCACAATCATGGAATGTTTTGTTGGTCAGCAGTTGTTGATGCTATTTTCCTTTCCGTAATTTTGTACATTGTGCTTTTTACTGAACATTTCGTCATTGCTTCAGTCACTTTAATCTTTGGTGAGGATTATTATGAGCCCGTTTTATCAGCGCCTTTGGCTTTCATATAATAGGCCTACGTCGGCCTTGACTTGACATGCACTTTTACGTCATGTTCCACAAGGCTGGAGGTCAGACTGTTCTATCACAGTCACACTATAACTCATTTTAGACTAAAGGTGCGAGTACATTACATGTACAGTGCCTTCAGAAACAATTTGGCAGCAGGTAGCCTAGTGGTTAGAGCGTTGGACTTGTAACCGAAAGGTTGCAAGATTAAATCCCTGAGCTGACAAGTTAAAAATCTGTCGTTCTGCCCCTGAACATGGCAGTTAACCCACTGTTCCTAGGACGTCTTTGAAAATAAGAATTTATGCTAAACTGACTTGCCTGGTAAAATAAAAAATAAAAACTTTTTCCGACATTTTGTTGTTACATTGCTTAAAGTTGAGGTGTTGTGTTACTGATCTACACACAATACCTCATATTCAGTGGAATTTTGTTTGTAGAACATTTTCAAAATTGATTAAAAAAATGGAAAGCTAAAATGTCTTGGGTCATTAAGTATTCAACCCCGTTGTTATTGCAAGCCTAAATAAGTTCAGGAGTACAAAAGTTGGTTAACAAATCACATAAGTTGCATGGACTCATTCTGTGTTCAATAATAGTGGTTAATTTGATTTTTGAACGATCTCTCCCACATACAAGTATCTGTAAGGCCCCTCAATCGAGTTGTGAATTTCTAGCACAGATTCAACCACAAAGACCAGGGAGGTTTTTCAATGCCTCGTATTTTTCTTCCACTTTGACATTACAGAGTATTTTATGTAGATCGTTGACCAAAAATTGCAATTAAATCAATTTTAATCCCGCTTTGTAACACAACAAAATCTGGAAAAAGTCAAGGGGTGTCTATACTTTCTAAAGGCATTGTATTCTTCGCTGCAGTGTATCCATTATCCTTTATCTTTGTCCCCGATTGGTCGCCATAAAGTCTAATGATTAACAATTCCCTGTACATGGACCCAAGCACAGGAAATTGCATTATTAGTTGTGTTCTATGCATCAGCATTCAGTTCATGATCAATTATTTTGATCAGGAAAGTGTTCTTGTGTTACTGTATAGGCTAGCTTATGTGGCTTTTACCAAACACTGATGAACACAAGCCTACACTGTTTGGTCCTGACTGTTTGTCTGGTCAAAGGACAGTTTTATCAAATATAAAAGATTGTCTGAGCAGCAAACAAATAAGTGAGTGGACATCCCATTATTTCGTCAGCTAATGTATGTTTTGTCCAGCACTTGTAGGGTATGTTTTGGATGTGTTTTAAAGTATTTGCTCTTGAAATGGCTCTTTTCCTCATGGGGGGGGGGGAACCCATGTGATTGGCTGGATCAGAGGAAATGAGAGGCAGATGAACAGTCACATGAGGAGGGCAGTCATGAGAGAGAGCAGCTTATTGCACAACACACAGTCACTTTCCCAGACTCAAGCAGGAGAGCACACACAGGATCAGACTACACACCTGTACGCATTGATAGGTTGCATGAACACACACATATTGACAAGTATCTTGTCATTGATTTGGCTGTAACAGAGACATTTGGGTAAGTTTTAATGTGGTGAGACATTTGGGTAAGTTTTAAAATTGGGTGAGATTTTATCTGGAATGAAACTATTTCATATAAATTATCGAATCAAGAATGTTTAGGCTACCATTTAATAATATACTTGTTCCTTTTATGAAATGTATTTCAGCTGTTTTTACTTCTGCATGCTCCAAACAGTCTGACTGTTCTGGGGAAAAAGCATGGACTCTGTTAATTGTATGTTTCCTGTTTTTATGTATAGCTCAACCAAGTAAGCAAATATATGCAGGGTTTAGGCTTTTATCCATAGTACTTTGAGAGCAGTCGTTTCTAATGTGAGTCACATCTATATGGTGATCACCGTTGTTTTTTTATTGAAGGGACTAGATCAGCTTTAATTTTGCAGATAGATGCTGGGTTCTATCAATGTCATTTTTGTCATAATTTCCAATCCCCCCCCAAAATATTTTTTTTACATTTATATATTTTTATTTATTTTACCCTAACCCTTCCCTCCCCCAATTGGAGTAAACCAAGGACAACTATACTTAGGCATCTACTTCCAGCTTATACATACTAAATACATTTTACGGACACAGTACATTTTATATTGGTTCACTTTTTTAATTTTCTTTCATCCTTCAGCCACCCTCAACCCCTAAAAACAATCCAGTCTTGACTTATTTCTGCTGTGCTGTTTCCCAAAAGTTCTGAACCTTTCTATTCTCAAGTTTCCACAGATTCTAAATGAAAGATGAACACCTTTACTAAAAGTACTATTATATTACTGATCGACTGACCATGGCTTTTCAAGTCACTCAGCAGTGCTATTTGCAAAGATAGATTTAAGTAAATGTTGTGATTTTTTTCCACCAGCCATTCCTGAACCTGCAACCAAAAACAAGCTACATATGGGCAGTACCAAAATAAATTATCTAATGATTCTCTTTGCAGCAAAATCTGCAGAGCTGGGATGGTTGTATCCTCCATATAAACTCAGCAAAAAAAGAAACATCCTCTCACTGTCAACTGCGTTTATTTTCAGCAAACTTAACATGTGTAAATATTTGAATGAACATAAGATTTAACAACTGAGACATAAACTGAACAAGTTCCACAGACATGTGACTACAATAAAAGGAATAATGTGTCCCTGAACAAAGGGGGGGTCAAAATCAAAAGTAACAGTCACTTTCAGGTGTGGCCACCAGCTGCATTAAGTACTGCAGGGCATCTCCTCCTCATGGACTGCACCAGATTTGCCTGTTTTTGCTGTGAGATGTTACCCTACTCTTCCACCAAGGCACCTGCAAGTTTCCAGATGTGCTCAATGGGATTGAGATCCGGGCTCTTTGCTGGCCATGGCAGACCACTGACATTCCTGTCTTGCAGGAAATCATGCACAGAACGAGCAGTATGGCTGGTGGCATTGTCATGCTGGAGGGTCATGTCAGGATGAGCCTGCAGGAAGGGTACCACATGAGGGAGGAGGATGTCTTCCCTGTAACACATAGCGTTGAGATCGCCTGCAATGACAACAAGCTCAGTCCGATGATGCTGTGACACACCGCCCCAGACCATGACGGACCCTCTAACTCCAAATCGATCGCGCTCCAGACTACAGGCCTCGGTGTAACGCTCATTCCTTCGATGATAAACTCAAATCCGACAGTGACCCCTGGTGACACAAAACCGCGACTCGTCAGTGAAGAGCACTTTTTGCCAGTCTTGTCTGGTCCAGCGACGGTGGGTTTGTGCCCATAGGCAACGTTGTTGCCAGGGGAGGACCTGCCTTACAACAGGCCTACAAGCTCTCAATCCAGCCTCTCTCAGCCTATTGCGGACAGTCTGAGCACTGATGGAGGGATTGTGCGTTCCTGGTGTAACTCGGGCAGTTATTGTTGCCATCCTATACCTGTCCCGCAGGTGTGATGTTCAGATGTACCGATCCTGTGCAGGTGTTGTTACATGTGGTCTGCCACATCTGCAGTCCTCATGCCTCCTTGCAGCATGCCTAAGGCACATTCACGCAAATGAGCAGGGACCCTGGGCATCTTTTTTTTTGTGTTTTTCAGAGTCAGTTGAAAGGCCTCTTTAGGGTCCTAAGTTTTCGTAACTGTGACCTTAATTGCCTAGGAGTGGAAGGCCCCGGTGCACAACTGAGCACGAGGACAAGTACATTAGTGTCTAGTTTGAGAAGCAGAGTTGCAAAGAAAAAGCCATATCTCAGACTGGTCAATACAAATAAAAGATTAAGACGGGCAAAAGAACACACACTGGACAGAGGAACTCTGCCTAGAAGGCCAGCATCCCAGAGTTGCCTCTTCACTGTTGATGTTGAGACTGGTGTTTTGCGGGTACTATTTAA
Source organism: Salvelinus fontinalis (assembly GCF_029448725.1). Taxonomy (NCBI): domain Eukaryota; kingdom Metazoa; phylum Chordata; class Actinopteri; order Salmoniformes; family Salmonidae; genus Salvelinus; species Salvelinus fontinalis. The sequence goes on from NC_074674.1 coordinate 21,949,164, forward strand.
TGAAGCTGCCAGTTGAGGACTTGAGGCATCTGTTTCTCAAACTAGACACTAATGTACTTGTCCTCGTGCACCGGGGCCTCCCACTCTTTCTATTCTGGTTAAAGCCAGTTTGCCCTGTTCTGTGAAGGGGGTAGTACACCGCGTTGTATGAGATCTTCAGTTTCTTGGCAGTTTCTCGCATGGAATAGCCTTCATTTCTTAGAACAAGAATAGACTGACGAGTTTCAGAAGAAAGATCTTTGTTTCTGGCCATTTTGAGCCTGTAATCAAACCCACAAATGCTGATGCTCCAGATACTCAACTAGTCTAAAGAAGGCCAGTTTTATTGCTTCTTTAATTAGCACAACAGTTTTCAGCTGTGCTAACATAATTGCAAAATGATGATAATTGCAAAATGATGATAAACTTGATTAGATAAACACAACGTGCCATTGGAACACAGGAGTGATGGATGCTGATAATGGGCCTCTGTACGCCTATGTAGATATTCCATTAAAAATCAGCCTTTCCCAGTTACAATAGTCATTTACAACATTAATGTATACACTGTATTTCTGATTAATTTAATGTTATTTTAATGGACAAAAAATTATCTTTTCTTTCAAAAACATGCATTTCTAAGTCACCCCCAAACTTTTGAACGGTAGTGTATGTAAATAAGGTATTCCTGATTTTTTATTTTATTTTATTTTATACATTTGCAAACATTTCTGCAAACATTTTTACACTTTGTCATTATGGGGTATTGTGTGTAGATTGCTGAGAATTCTTTTTTAAATCAGTTTTAGAATAAGGCTGTAACGTAACAAAGTGGAAAAGTCAAGGGGTCTGAATACTTTCCGAAGGCACTGTACATTTGTGTAATGGCTAACTTCTCACTGTGGTAGTAACTGAGTCAAGCAGAGCAGAACAATGAGGCAACAGATGTTTTGACTGGAAACCAGCAGTTTAAAAGATGTGGTTTTTTGTCTTCATTTAGATTCTCGATGTCTGTTTTTCCTTGTCCGCTGATGTCATTGATTTCCCCCTCTGGGTGTTCCAGACCTTTTTCATATATCTTGTGTTTCTCTAATTAATTGACATTGTCCATTTTAAGTGGGCATTTATTGTGTTATAAAGGCAGTTTTTACGGATGTGGCCTTGGGTTGTTTAGACATTAGATTAGTAAGGGTCCTGATGGTGCTCTCGACTCAAGTGGCTAATTCTTCCTCTTCGAATGATTGCGCTCTTTCTTAAGTAGGGAGTGAAGGTGATTTTCAAGGTGACATGTCTAGTAGATTTAGATTTAACCTGAAGCCGTGTATGAAATAGCCTTGGCATACACTGGTCCGAACTGTCTTCACAGTTCTTGGGACCATGTTGTTCTATCTGTAGCCTAGTATGTGTCTTTTCTTTCCTCAATTTAGGTACTCTTCAGATCCAACAAACGCAACTATAATTAGTCTAACTATTGTAATTTCGTTATCAATAACTCGATTACAAAATGGCAACGCTGTAATCATTCTCTTGACCTATAAACGTTTATGGTCTGGGTACTCTGCTTCCCTTTGCACGTACTTGATGTCCAAGAAGACCGTTTCAATCAGCATTTACAATTGACCCTGGCCACTAGTGGGTTCAGTACAGTACGTGGAGGTTCATGGTTAAAACACCTCTCAGCTGAATCACACCATCACCGTCTCTCCATAGCAATAACACTGGGTACTTTGGAGACTTTGACTGACTCGTTTAATTACGGTCCTCCTAACTTTTTAATCGGTGCTAACCAAGGAGCATTAGAGAGGATCTGGGGCTTGTCCTCAGGCTAGTGGCACGGTGCCAAGCCAAGGACCAGGATACTCCAATTCTGAGTGATTACACACTTCATTCCTCTTTAAGCTCACCGAGTCAAACACGGAACGGTGTCCTTACAAACCTGGAAAGTTTAGTTTGAGAGGAACTAAATTCGACGTGCAGGCCTACACCTGGAAAAGATTACACACTATGCATTTTTCCTGGACGATAATAAGCAGGAGTCCTACACTGTGCTGCTAAGGGTGGGGCAGTGTTGCCTCTAAGCTGTGTGGGTGCTGCACAGAAGAAATACAGCCTACAGAGAGAAGCACGAGATTTAACTTGACTTGAAATAAGGGCTGTGTTTCATGTAGGCTTACCCTGGCATGATGTTTTGATAACCATGTCAATCTCTCTAGGACAAGGGGGACTTTTTTAATAATATATTCATCTATATTTACTTCCGAAAATGCTAATTAGCATCAAAGTAGACATCATGCAATGCAAGACTACATATCCCTACAAGCTCCTGCACGTCATCTCTAGCTGACACCTTTGCTAACAGGTATTGTGTCAATTTAAAACTTGCACAAGAGTTCACAGAATTGTACTGTTAAAGAAATGTAGCCAATTTATTAATTACAAAATGTAGCTAACTTTACATAGTTAATCCAGAGGTTCTTACCTTTGCCTCGAATCAGGCTGTCGCAGCCAGATCATGGCATTTGGGGTTCTTTATTATAGCCACATTAGCAGCTTATTAGCATTTCAATTTTGGGTGGTAAATACAGGGAACTAGGTTGATATAAATCACCTTGTCCTAGCGAGATTTACATAGTTATCAAAACGTCATGCCAGGGTAAGCCTACATGAAACGCGGCCCTTATTTTAAGTGTTTCTAAAATCCCCTATAGGAAAAATTAATGGTGGAAAAACGATTAGACCCATTTCCTTGTTTGACCGCAAGGTTTTATGGGTATTATGACTCTACTCTACTCTACTCTGGTACTCTATAGGCAGCAGGTAGCATAATTTGTCAGATTCTCTGTAATAATGGAATGGGCATAATAATGCATTTTATTTTGTAAAGTGGTTTCTTGTGTCAAACAACACATTTTCAGTCACCTCCTTGTCTATTGGACAAGTGGATAAACAGGTTAATGTCAAGCCTTGCATGTTTGTTTTTTTACATAAATCTCAAGGAATTTAGGCCTACATTGAACACACCACATTGGCTGCTACTGAAGGGTGAATGATAGAACTGCTATTTCCATGTTAAAATGTTACGGGATGCATTTTCTCCATTGTTTTCAATGGTAGGCCACTCTGGTAGCACTACATTATGATCAAATAGTCACAGTAGTCTACTTGGCCACTGTTAAAACTGTAATTTAAAGCGGGTACTCTGTGTTAACAGTAAATGTGTGTTGGAAGTTGCACCGAATTTTCACAATGTTCAAGTTTGGGCACAGCAGACCTTAAATATGCTCAGTGCCTAATTTATTTTTAGTGAACATTTTGGGGTGGGGTTTGTTTATTTTTGGCTTGATGTCAGTTTCCGTCTTGGCTTCACAATAATTTTCTGAACACCTCTGGCACCGCCAAATATCTACCACAAAAGCCACCTGTCGTGGACAAATGAGTCTGTGTGGAGGTGTGAAGTGTGTGTGACTGTGTATTTTGTCTCTGTATTTCCTGGTTCTAGCAGTCCTACAGTACAGATGAACATGGACATGCACCATGATCACCACGACCACGGCACCATGGCTCCTCCCTCGGGGACAGACTCCCATGGGGATGGAGCAGTACACCATGCAGGAGGAATGATGATGGTGAGTGGGCCTGGCACTCCAAAAAATATATCACACACTAATTTCTCTCTGTTACAGTGTGGGATTTACTTAGGCTTGGCACCCTGTCAGTGCACTTTCTACCACCAAAGTAGCAAATCTGATTTAAGATTAATGTTTTTAAACTCTCTTAATTCAAACGGCCTGTTTGACATTTCTCTACTGTGTGTGAGCTGAATCACTGTAAACCGCTTGGCTCTGTAGGTGTGTGACACAATTTGTTTTCTATTCCTCTTCTGAAGCAAATGACCTTCTACTTTGGCTACACAAACGTGGAGCTGCTGTTTGCCGGTCTTGTCATCAACACACCTGGAGGTAAGAGTGTGTGTGTTTTCCAGGATGCATTTGTAAACTTGAAATGTAGTGCAAAAAGTATTTTATGACCATTAACGGTTCAATATTGTCCCCCAAAAGATGGTGAATATCTAACCAACATTAACATCTCAATCATGTCTCTTCTCAGAGATGGCAGGGGCCTTCATTGGTTGTTTCCTGCTAGCTGTGCTCTACGAGGGGCTGAAGATCGGCAGGGAGTTCCTGTTGAGGAGGAACCAGGTCAACGTGCGCTATAACTCCATGCCTGTCCCGGGAGCAGACGGTACCATGCTCATGGAGACCCACAAGACTGTAGGGTGAGTGAGAACAAATATGCAACAGGCCTCCTCACTAAACGGGCACACAGTACTGCAGTGAAGTGTTCCGATTTATACCCCAAATGTGAGACTTCTATACATGGCAGCAAAAAAGGGCTACTGGCTCCACATTACCTTGTAGTAGGACATTTTGAAGCTTTATAATAATTTGGTGGGTGCTTATTCGTCCCATTTCACACATGCGAAAATATGCATATCCCAACTCTCCCTGAGACACACGTGTACATATGTGAAATGGGCCAAATAAGCACCCACCAAATTATTATAAGGCTTCAAAATGTCCTACTACAAGGTAATGTGGAGCCAGTAGCCCTGGTGTATTAATACACGTGTGAATTGTAAATGTGTTTTTTGCATATCCCAACTCTCCCTGAGACGCACTTGTAGACTGGCCCAATGCTCTAACCACTAGGCTACCTGCTGCCCTGCCTTACTGTTTGTGAGGAATGTTGTAGCCCTAACAGGAATTTAAAAAATGTCCAAGTAGCCACCTGGTTAAATAAAGGTGAAATAAAAAAATAAAAATGAACACCCTACTTGGAGAGTGCTGTGAATGAATTGATTGAAAACATGACTCTCTCAATATTCCTGTTTCCTTCTCTGTCTCCTGCAGCCAGCGGATGCTGAGTCTGTCCCACTTGCTGCAGACGGTGTTACACATCATCCAGGTGATGGTCAGCTACTTCCTTATGTTGGTCTTCATGACCTACAACGCTTACCTGTGCATCGCCGTGGCAGCGGGGGCCGGGGTGGGATACTTCTTATTCAGCTGGAAAAAGGCTGTGGTTGTTGACATCACCGAACACTGTCACTGACACCCCCAACTGGTCTATTCATCCTACCACACACGTTAAACATCCATACAGGCATTCTCCTTTCAATCCCCATCATCATGCATCCAGTTTTTGTTGCATGTATCACATTTGGACAGTTCACTTTGTCACACTAAAGCTTGATGGTAAATCTGAATTATGACCATGAGCTTTTACATTTGTGACCGTCTGTCCTATTGGTAGCTCTAGAAGACTACCCGTGTCACCGTAACACGATGTTGGTATTCCAAATTCTTACGCCTCCTGTTTCAATCTCCACGTCTCTGTCAAAAGAGCTGAATGTTCACTCTTCCCCCAGTCGTGCCATTCTCAATAAGTATTTTTATTATTGCGCAACAATCGGTGCACGTTCATCCTTACAGCGTCGGACCTAGGGTTTTCTGCTCACACAGGGCATTTACAACCACTTTCTCTTTGAAGAACAGTGTGCTGGTACAAGTAGTGAGTAGTTATATTAATAGGGCCTAGAGTATCTCCTGACCAGGGAACAATGCTGGGTCCTAGTTGAAGCATTCTGAAGCAAAGTCCTCTGCATTTCATCTGACAGTCTGATGGGGGCCTTACATAATCAGTGTCTCACAACAGGAGTCAAAGGTCATACTTGAGATTGGCTGTATAACTGAGCCTTAGTAAACCCTTTGCCTTAAAAGGAGGAAAACATGTGACAGCCTAGGCCAACTGTAGACAGGACCCCCATATTCTACTGATAAGCGCCAGCACCATTTTAAAGAAGTTTGTTCTTGTCACGTGATTATATGACGACCCTTAAAACCCTCATGATACACACTGCTATGCAATGTTCCATTTTGGATAGATTATTAATTTTTAAAAATCAGTATTTACAAATAACGCTTCACTTAAAGAGTATTAAGAGTAGGCTTGATCTGACCCATAAATGTACAATAAAAATTGGCTCTTGCACATTTAAGAAGCCAATGTAAATAGAAATATATGTACATGTCAAACAAACCTACTGCTAGTATCAACTCCAACGAAGATCATTTCACATCTAAATTCAAGTGTCTGCCTTTCTAAATCTTCACTACCATATATTGTTGCTGGCCAAATCTTTCATTTGCTTGTTTCAAGAAACAAATTCATGTTGAACAGATTACTGGGTCTAATCTGAGCACATAAGGAGGTCCCTAAAAACCTCAACCTAAAAAGGGTTAACTTTATCACTTCATGAAGTGGGATTCCCCGCTATAATTTGGGAGTAAATTTTGGTGTGTTCATTCAATAGGCTTAAAGTAACGCATGTCAACACAACATGGATACTAGTGTCCTTATTGGAGCAAGTGCTCAGGTCCCAAGGACAAGCAGATAACTCTGGGAAAGAAGGAGGCTGGATCTAGTGCTTTCCCAGACTGGCCTAGTAACACATGATTTCTGCACTACTCTGTGACCCATCGGTGCTTAGGCCACACACTACAGACAGTACATACTTTGACAGAAGGTTGATGAAGTAGACCTAAAAGAGAAAATATTTCACTTTTAGGTATTTCTTTTTAGTTTCTTAATGGTATACTTTTTTTCCCATTTGAGATAAATGACTGTAGTAAATGTTTATCAGTTGCCTGAGTGACATTGTGTTGTGCCTGGTTTGGAGATCAAATTCCCAGTTGCTATAACTGGATTTAACAGCCACGTGTTCTCATTACATTACTATAAAGCCAGGGACATTAGTATATACTTGAACATATAACCGTTTCTGCCTTACCATGTGGGATCATGTATAAAGAGGATATATTATAGTCTACTGTACAAATGGAGTGTTGAAGTAAATTGGCCAAAAACAAGTGGGAATCTGACCACCACTCCAGCGCAGCATCAGTGTGAACATGTCTGTATAGTTTTACATATTTATAGTGCTGTAATCTTTTTAGAGAAAACAAGTAATAAATGGTATCATTCAAGAACTGTATTTGTTCAAATCTGTTGCAGTCTCCTGTCCTTGACATAATGTGGCCGTGAAGGCAAATAAAAGTACAAGCATACCATTGTAAGTAATGACTGATTTAGTTAAAGTCCATTCAATTAATCCATCTCTCCACGGATGCTACCAAGTCTGGATGTTTGTAATAAAGGAGGGAAACCACTGTACATGACCCCTCCCATCAAACATTACATTGTACAAAAGGCCACCCTTTGCATCCAGGTCCTAACTTTTCAGGTAAATGCAGCAACATTACTTTAGACTTATGAATGCAATATGATCCTCAAAGTACACGTTTCTTTGTAGAGATACTTCTCAGGTAAACAAATACCCCTGACCATGTCAAGAGCACAGTCACGGTGCCAACCACACACCAATGCTGGAGAGGCCAACCATTTTAGCGGTCTCTAATGTGTCCGTTAGGAACCTAAAATTGCAGGTTTCCAAAGAGCGATGGCAAGGTGTTGGGTTTAGGGTGGGGCTTGTAGCCTATTCTCTCATTGATCATCTGTTCCCGTGTCTTCCCATCCCCTGTTCCACTACCGGCCCCCACCATGTCACTCGACATCGCCACGCCAACAACATCCACCTCATCTCGCTGTTTCTTCCGACTCTAAAAGAGGAAATAAGTGTGGGTGGTAGTTAGACACATGGAAGTTGTGCTAATCATCAAACTTTTCTTGCAAAGATAATAGGGACTGCATTGTTCATACACTAATTAGATAGTATTTTATACCTGCAAATACGATAGAGAGTATTCATGATGGTGTGGCTGCTCACCTCGAGCTCTTTCTTGACACTCTCAAACTCCTCCGTGTCATCCAACTTCAGCTCCAGACGGGTGGGCTTTCTGCGCAACATCTTCTACCCACTAACGTTAGCTGGGAAGCAGATGTGCCGTATCAATGAATAGTTATTCACACAAGTGCCATAGGAAACTGTTGTACTATTATAGCTGGCTAAAGATAAAGGTGATAAGTCAAGTACTGAGTGCAATAGGTAACGTTAAATCACGTATAGTACTGTGTATGAAATTACACAAAATTAGTAATTGTTAACTACATTGTTGAAAAAGGACACGTAAGTATGAATGTCACTCTTAGTCTAGACCTGTTGTTTACGATGCCTGTGACAAATAAAATTTTATTTGATTTAGGCTGCCAAATAAATTAATTGCACTCATATCTCTGCAACGTTCTACTCCTAGCTAGCTAAATAGCAAGCTGGCTAACTAGAGCTAAGACTACAGTGACGGACCAAACTTGGCAAAGGAGACCAAAATAGCGAGCTTCCCACGTCAATACTTTGTCTCTGAGACCCAATGAAACCGGCAAATCGTTCATATTTACTTACATTTTGTTGTCTAGTTTGATAGTAGCTAGCCACGCACTGTAGAATCCGCCATAAATTGACGAAGAGCTTCTGGGTAAAGTAGTTTTTCAGCAGTGCCTTGCTTCGGCGTGTTTGACCCTTGATTACAGTCAAATGGCTTGTTCGACATAGAGATCGCCATCTTGTAGTCCTACAACCCAGAAATGAGTTACCTCTGGTTCGTTCAGCCATTCATATGGCGAAAATGAATAGGAAAGAATAGGGTTTTGGGATAAATGCCGAAAATAATGTCTGAGGTTAACATGACCTTTATGAATTCTTTCCACATACATGTTTGTCATTTGAATGCCTGAACGAACCAGATGTAACTAATTTTAGGGTTTTAGGATTACAAACTGGCGAGCTCTATTGCAGCCGACTTTAAAGGTCAGTCAAGACTGACTGATTTACAAATCACCTTATAACCAGTGGCGTAAAGTACATAAGTAGTACTTTACTATTCATATTTTGGACAACTTTGATTTTTACTTCACTACATTCCTAAAGTAAATAATGTACTTTTTACTCCATACAATTTCCCTGACACCCCAAAGTACTAGTTACATGTTGAATGCTTAGCAGGACAGGAAGATGGTCCAATTCAGCCCTTCTCAAGAGAACATCCCTGGCACCTCTACTGCCTATGATCTGATGGACTCACTAAACACAAATGCTTTGTGTTGGAGTATGCCTCTGGCTATCCGTAAATTTAAAAAACAAGAACATTGTGCCGTCTGGTTTGCTTAATATAAGGAATTTGAAATTATTTATACTTTCAATCTTTAAGTATATTTTAGCAATTACATTCATTTTTGATACTTAAGTATATTTAAAACCAAAAACGTTTAGACTTTTACTCAAGTAGTATTTAAGTGGATGACTTTTACTTGAGTCATTTTCTATTAAGGTATCTTTACTTTTCCTCAAGTATGACAATTTGGTACTTTTTCCACCACTGCTTATAAACTACTCAATGGATGCGCGAAAGTAGACGACTAGACAGAAGTCGATGAATGAACCAACTGCAAGTCGGACAACTTCAACTGTTTCTAGGAAAGTGACAATGGCAGACATGGCATTCGCCTTTGTTATTGCCGATGAAGTGGATGCAATCAAAATTCCACTTCTCCTACACAAAGCATAACATAATCAACATAGTCCAAGGAATGAATATCCTGATGATAAAGAAATTAGATACCAGCCCAAGCTCTTTCTAACATTTACAAGACCAGGTAGTGAGTGCAAAGGCTACTAGAATGAGAGGTGTTTTTGCAGCAAATATGATATGCTCTGTTGTTTGCCATTCATGCCCTTTTACCTTCCTCATTATTATTTGTGATTGTGCAACATCAAGATTCAACACCGAGATTCTTACTGTATGGTAATTGTTGCATGTCAGCATCAATACAGCATGCAGTGTATTTATTTAATACTCAACCTTTATGTTGTTTTTGTCAGTAAGCGTGTAAAGAACAGAATTTGATTCAATCACATGAAAGACAAAACACTCAAAGTAGAGAAAAGTATTAGACTATAAATGTACACCAGTTCACACACTGGGTAAACAATACGAATACGATCAGTTCATATAAGTTACTGAGTAAACAATATGCCAAGCAGTCAAATGCACTTGGTATTGACTCTACAACCGGTGTCTGGGGTACTTGCGCATTAAGGGCTGGTTTCCCAGACACAGATTAAGCCTCTAAAATTGCCAGTGTAGAAATGCCCAACAATAACCCATGTGTAGCCTACAATATGTATTCAATTTTATTCACACTTAATAGACAATCAACCAATTAGAATTTGTTTGGTGACAACAATATTACAGACAAGACAATTGTAGGCTATAACATTGGACACAATATTACAGTAACATCTAGATAAATACATTAGCTAAATTGTCACAAGTAGGATATTTCATTTATTTATGTTAGAAATGTGGGTCACATGTAGGCCTATGCAATTAGCGAATCCAAGATGGCGTAGCAGTCGGACATGCGTGTTTGTCTTGTCCCATGTAAATAGTCGGTCTCATTGTTTTTTTTCTTCTTATATATATTTTTTCTATTTTAATCTCACTTTCCACCTAAGATCTAAATATACTTTCCTGCAACCTGCCCCATCCAACGTGGTACGGATCTGTTATTTTTATACGTTATAACTGGAACCTCCATCAGAAGCTAGCCAGCTAACTAGCTTCTAGCTAATAGTCACTGCTAGCGGACTTCATCTTTAGCTCGGTCACCAGCCAGCTTTAGCTCGGTCAATACCTACAAGTCTGCACAACGCGATATCGGACTGCTTTTCTCCACCACGTCATCGGATTCCTGCCGCAAGCTCTGAGCCATTACACCGGATCATCACAGCTAGCTAGCTGCAAACGAGTGGCTACCGCTGGCTAACGCCTCTGTCCCGAAGCAAGCACCAGTTAGCCTTGAGCTAGCCTCGAGCTATGCCCATCTCCTGGCTAGCCGAAGAGGTATACCCGCTAATTCATGGGCTACAATACCTCTTTTGCCAATTGGCCTGGACCCCTTTATTGCCAACACGGAGCCCCCGCCGATCCATCACGAATAGTCTGCCGACGTAATCATCCGATGTGGTTTCAACAGGCTTTTCCGTTGCTTTGTCACCGAAGACCCTTCTGCTTGCCCCGGCCCGCTAGCTTTCTGAGCGTCGTGCCTCCCGCTCGCCTAGCATAGTAGCGACTACCGAACGGCTCCCGGACTCATCTATTGCTGCTCATTGAACCCTATGATCACTCGGCTACACATGCCTCTCTCTAATGTCAATATGTCTTGTCTTCTGCTGTTTCGGTTAGTTATTGTTTTATTTCACCGTAGAGACCCTAGTCCAGCTCAACATGCCTTAGATTGCTCTTTTGTCACACACCCCACACATGGGGAGACCTCACCTGGCTTAGCTGGTGTCTCCAGAGATGCAAGCTCTCTCATCGTCACTCAATGCCTAGGTTTACCCCCACTGTACTCACATCCTACCATACCCTTGTCTGTACATTATGCCCTGAATCTATTCTACCACCCCCAGAAATCTGCCCCTTTTATTCTCTGTTCCCAACGCACTAAACGACCAGTTCTTATAGCCTTTAGCCGTACCCTTATCCTACTCCTTCTCTGTTCCTCTGGTGATGTAGAGGTTAACCCTGGCACTGTAGCCCCCAGCATCACACCTATTCCCCAGGCCCTCTCATTTGTTGACTTCTGTAACCGTAAAAGCCTTGGTTTCATTAGTGTTAACATCGGAAGCCTCCTCCCTAAATGTGTTTTATTCACTGCTTTAGCACACTTCGCCAACCCTGACGTTCTAGCCATGTCTGAATCCTGGCTTAGGAAGGCCACCAAAAATTCAGACATTTTCATCCCCAACTACAACATTTTCCGTCAAGATAGAACTGCCAAAGGGGACGGAGTTACAATCTACTGCAGAGATAGCCTGCAGAGTTCTGTCATACTATCCAGGTCTGTGCCCAAACAGTTCGAGCTTCTACTTTTAAAAATCCACCTTTACAGAAATAAGTATCTAACTGTTGCCGCTGTTATAGACTCCCCTCAGCCCCCAGCTGTGCCCTGGACACCATATGTGAATTAATCACCCCCCATCTATCTTCAGAGTTTGTACTGTTAGGTGACCTAAACTGGGATATGTTTAGCACACCAGCCGTCCTACAATCTAAGCTAGATGCCCTCAATCTCACACAAATTATCAAGGAACCTACCAGGTACAACCCTAAATCAGTAAACATGGGTACCCTCATAGATATCATCCTGACCAATTTGCCCTCTAAATACACCGCTGCTGTCTTCAACCAGGACATCAGCGATCACTGCCTCATTGCCTGCGTCCGTAAGGGGCCCGCGGTCAAACGACCACACCTCATCACTGTCAAATGCTCCTTAAAACACTTCAGCGAGCACGCCTTTCTAATCGACCTGGCCCGGGTATCATAGAAGGATATTGACCTCATCCCGTCAGTAGAGGATGCCTGGTTGTTCTTTAAAAGTGCTTTCCTCACCATCATGCCCAATTGAAAAAATGTAGAACTAAGAACAGATATAGCCCTTGGTTCACTCCAGACTTGACTGCCCTTGACCAGCACAAAAACATCCTGTGGCGTACTGCATTAGCATCAAATAGCCCCCACGATATGCAACTTTTCAGGGAAGTCAGGCACAAATATACACAGTCAGTTCAAACAGAAATTTGCATCCTGTAGCACTAATTCCAAAAAGTTTTGGGACACCGTAAAGTCCATGGAGAATAAGAGCACCTCCTCCCAGCTGCCCACTGCACTGAGGCTAGGAAATACTGTCACCACTGATGAATCTACGATAATCGAGAATTTCAATAAGCATTTTTCTACGGCTGGCCATGCTTTCCACCTGGCTACCCTTACCCAGGCCAACAGCTCTGCACCCCCCGCAGCAACTTGCCAAAGTCCCCCCCACTTCTCCTTCACCCAAATCCAGATAGCTGATGTTCTGAAAGAGCTGTAAAATCTGGATTCCTACAAATCAGCTGGGCTAGACAATCTGGACCCTCTCTTTCTAAAATTACCCGCCGAAATTGTTGCAACCCCTATTACTAGCCTGTTCAACCTCTCTTTCGTATTGTCTGAGATCCCCAAAGATTGGAAAGCTTCCGCGGTCATCCCCCTTTTAAAAGGGGGGGGGGACATTCTAGACCCAAACTGTTACACACCTATTTCCATCCTGCCCTGCCTTTCTAAAGTCTTCGAAAGCCAAGTTAACAAACAGATCACCGACCATTTCGAATCCCACCGTACCTTCTCCACTATGCAATCTGGTTTCCGAGCTGGTCATTGGTGCACCTCAGCTACACTCAAGGTCCTAAACGATATCATAACCGCCATAGATAAAAGACAGTACTGTGCAGCCGTTTTCATGAACCTGGCCAAGGCTTTCGACTCTAATCACCGCATTCTTTTCGGCAGACTCAATAGCCTTTGTTTCTCAAATGACTGCCTCGCCTGGTTCACCAACTACTTCTCAGATAGAGTTCAGTGTGTCAAATCGGAAGGCCTGTTGTCCGGACCTCTGGCAGTCTCTATGGGGGTGCCACAGGGTTCAATTCTCAGGCCTACTCTTTTCTCTGAATATGTCAATGATGTCGCTCTTGCTGCTGGTGATTCTCTGATCCACCTCTACGCAGACGACACCATTCTGTATACATCTGGCCCTTCCTTGGACACAGTGTTAACAAACCTCCAAACGAGCTTCAATGCCATACAACACTCCAACTGCTCTTAAATGCTAGTAAAACTAAATGCATGCTCTTCAACCGATTGCTGCCCGCCCGCCTAGCATCACTACTCTGGACGGTTCTGACTTAGAATATGTGGACAACTACAAATACCTAGGTGTCTGGTTAGACTATAAACTCTCCTTCCAGGCTCACATTAAGCATCTCCAATCCAAAATTAAATCTAGAATTGGCTTCCTATTTCGCAAAAAAAGCATCCTTCACTCATTCTGTCAAACATGCCCTCGTAAAACTGACTATCCTACCGATCTTTGACTTCGGCGATGTCATTTACAAAATAGCCTCCAACACTCTACTCAGCAAATTGGATGTAGTCTATCACAGTTCCATCCGTTTTGTCACCAAAGCCCCATATACTACCCACCACCGCGACCTGTATGCTCTCGTTGGCTGGCCCTCACTACATATTCGTCGCCAAACCCTCTGACTCCTGGTCATCTATAAGTCTTTGCTAGGTAAATCCCCGCCTTATCTCAGCTCACTGGTCTCCATAGCAACACCCACCCGTAGCACGCATTCCAGCAGGTATATTTCACTGGTCATCCCCAAAACCAACATCTCCTTTGGCTGCCTTTCCTTCCAGTTCTCTGCTGCCAATGACTGGAACGAATTGCAAAAATCACTGAAGCTGGAGACTTATATCTCCCTCATTAACTTTAAGTATCAGCTGTCAGAGCAGCTTACCGATCACTGTACCTGTACACAGCCCATCTGTAAATAGCATACCCAACTACCTCATCCCCATATTATTTTTTGTTGTTGCTCTTTTGCTCCCCAGTATCTCTACTTGCACATCATCATCTGCACATCCATCACTCCAGTGTTAATGCTAAATTGTAATTATTTCACCACTATGGCCTATTTATTGCCTTACCTCCCTAACCTTACTACATTTGCACACACTGTACATATATTTTTCTATTGTGTTTTTGGCTGTACGTTTGTTTTTCCCATGTGTAACTCTGTTGTTGTTTTTGTCGCACTGCTTTGCTTTATCTTAGCCAGGTCGCAGTTGTAAATGAGACCTTGTTCTCAACTATAAATGTGAAATAAATCAAATTTAAAAAGTTTGATTGTAAGGATAAAGATGTATTTAAGCTCTAAATAGTCATCCAATCAAAACAGTAAACATGCACTGATAATAACCAATGATAGTTTGCGACATCAACCATTTATGAGCATGTAGTGCCCTTTGCTTCCAAAAAACAGAAGCCTGTCTCCCACAATGCTTTAGTTCCGACTTCATGTTGCAGTTGGTGAGGGGCAAATGCAGACATTTCCAGTTGACTGCAGTCGAAAGTTTATTACCTTTGATCACATGGTTGTTGTAAAGGTCATGCAGTCGACATGTCATCGCAAATCTGACCTATACCCATAATGCAACACACTTTGAAAGTCTTGACAACGTGATCTGCTCGAACGCGCCCAATATTGTTTCTAGATCAGTCAGTCAGAATTTATAGAATTACGTCACGGTTTGGATGCTCTCGGACACGCCCGTTGATTTGACCCAGAGGAGGAAATTTGATTTGACTCCTTTACACTAGATGTCGCTGTGAAATTTCTAACCAACTTTTTCGATAAACAACTTCCTGTTCCCAGACCGAGATACAACGCGGTTACCACTTTTGTAATTAGATTTTGATAGTTACTTTTCTTTTGTAGTTGCTTTGTTATTTCAAACCCAAGACTGAAATACAGCTAAAGTAATCCCCGTAATGTTGAGCATTTTGTTTGGTTGGGGGATGCTTTTGCTGTTGGCAAACTCTTGAGTACTGTTTGCTAACGTTAGCTAGCCAGGTTAGCTAGCTAGGCTATGTCAACGTGCTCTTGTGTAGGAAGGCAGCGCGAACTCCTAATATTTTGTCAATGCATCTTATCCATTTCATTTACTGATTAGGGACTTGGCTATTGTTGGGCAGCAAATTACTAGGTATAATAGTTTTACACTTTGCCTCATTAACTATAGCGATTGAGATGGTTGGCTATCAAGTTCTCATTCATTAATCTGCGTATGTCTTGTCTATTCCAGGTCAGTATCTTTGTGGTAAACAGTGGGACTATACATAAGGACCAGAGATGTCTGACGATGAAGAAGCTCCGCTGGTGAAGAAGACCAGGATCTTCTATGGTAGTTTGGAGGAGAAGGAGAGGGAGAGGCTGGGACGAGAGGCCTCTGGGTCAGGCAAAGATTCTGTCAAAGCAGGAATCGAGGCTGGCAACATCAACATTTCCAGTGGTTAGTATACCAAACACAAATCTGTATTTAAAAGGAGTAATGAAGAGTTTGTTGAGTTATCATCTAACTTCTCCTCTCCCCTCAAGGTGAGTCCCTTGAGCTTGAGGAACGTGTGACTGAGCGCCAGTCGGAGGTATTGGCTGACTTTGAGCGAAGAAAGAGAGCGAGACAAATCACAGTATCCACAGACGATGCAGAGGTCAAAGCCTGCTTACGGGCCCTCAGGGAACCAATCACACTGTTTGGGGAGGGGCCTGCTGAGAGACGAGAGAGGTGAGGGACACAAGCATGGCTCTGTCAACCCCTTCTAATATTTGAATGTGTAAATCAACAATTAGACAACAATCCACACGTCTGACCCTTTGATGCTTTTACAACATGTTAACTCACCAATTAAAACAGCCGTTTTGAGGAATTGCCTTAATGCTTTAACACACTGTATTGATAGTTATATTTCACTTGCATTATGACCACCTTTTTATTCTTTGCTCACACTCTTTTCCCCTCTCCAGCTCAATTTGTACTTGCTCTCTTTTCCAGGCTAAGGAATATCCTCTCTGTAGTGGGTCCAGATGCATTGAAGAAATCGAAGAAGGACGATGAGAAATCCAAACGCTCCCAAGAGGAGGTGTGATATGTGGCTTGACTCTCCTATATCTTTCTTTCACTACTACAGTCCGTACTCATTCAATATGGAGACATGCGTTTGATGTCTTCTCCTGTTCCCCTTTTTCAGTGTCAGCAGACATGGTACCATGAAGGGCCGACCACTCTTAAGGAGGCAAGGCTTTGGTTGGCCAGATACTCTCTGCCCAGGTACAGCATGATTCTAATGTTGGACCATAGTTACCATGATGACAATGATGTTTCAAAGGTTGTTTTGCAGCACAACCATATTAATAATAAACGTGCGTGATGTCTCAACAGGGCCGTGAAAAGGTTAGAAGATGCCAGAGCTCACAGGGAGATCCCAGAATCTACACGGACAGTCAGGACGCAAGAACTTCACAAGACGCTCAGGGTACGTCCTCCATCAGTCTCCAAAAGCATTAACGAACTTGTCTTGTTTGTGAAAAACAGTTGTAGAATGACATGATTTTCTCTGTCTATCCAGAACCTGAATAACTTCTGCAGTCAGATCGGTGACGACAGGCCTATATCATTTTGCCAGTTCAGCCCCAACTCCAAAATGCTGGTGACTGCATCTTGGTGAGTCCCTTCTCTCACTCCTCTCTCAGTGCACCGCACAGGCAGCAGTGAGCATGATTACATGCACACAATAATACAATTATTGTGGATAGTCAGATTAATATAATAGTTTGTTTAAAATGTTTACGTACTTCTCCAAACTCACTTCACTCGTGCACAAGAGGGAGGCTTGCGCTACCGGTGCAGGCACATGCGCAGATCAGATACTCCGTTGGAACGGTGATTTTATTAAAGCTGTTTACATGTCCTAATAATTCTAAAGATTATTCAGAAAACCGTTTAATGTCAAATTATTAGTGTGCATGTAAACGTACTGTTTGACTTTGGGTGTTTTTTTGTATTTAAAATGTTGCCGTCAATAAAGATATTTGTGACACTTCCTCATCTCTTCCTGACTTGTTCTTTTCTCTAGGAGTGGCCTGTGTAAACTGTGGAATGTTCCTGACTGTACCCTTGTCCGTACCCTTCGAGGTAAGAAGAATCTCTTATTTTCCCCTTTCTTGTCCCTTTGCAATTACTCTTTGCTTGGGCTACTGTAGTCTGTAATAATTGTAGGTATTTCCAACCCTAATACATCCTTATCATTCTCTTCCCCTTCCCACAGGCCACAACACCCACGTGGGGGCCATCTGTTTTCATCCTCAGGCCACTCTGACTCTGGAGGACTCTGATGTTAACATGGCCTCCTGTGCTGCCGACGGCTCCGTCAAACTCTGGAGTCTGGACAGGTCTGCTCCGATTGCTATCGTTACTGTGTTTCTGTCTTTATTGCCGTCTGTCAAATATAGAGGCTACCAAATATTAGTCAGGCAAAAAAGGGTGAGGGGTCGACCAAGAGCAGTGTAGCTTTTTCCCAAATGTTCCTCGGGTATCATCATAAACAGTAGCTGAGGTTGTTGAGTGAGCTGCTGAAATGAATGGTGGCCATTTAAAAAAAATAATGCATGTTGATGTGTAACCATGGTAACCCCTCTTTACAGTGATGTGCCTGTCGCTGACATCGAGGGCCACTCCATGAGGGTGGCGAGAGTAGCCTGGCACCCCTCTGGAAGGTTCCTGGGCACCACCTGGTGGGTGAATTTAATCCCAAGCATTATTTAACCCGGCAACGCCAGTTGAGAACTTGTTCTATCGTTTTTAGAACGGCCCATCCAGGCAATACAATAAAAACAAACATGATCATTTGCCTCCACCATAGATACATTGTACTCTGGCCAGACTGGCATTGTTCAAATTGAATCTAAAGTGAGGCTTAATCCTCTCTCCCCTCTCCCTGGCAGCTATGATAATTCATGGAGGCTGTGGGACCTGGAGGCCCAGGAGGAGATCCTGCACCAAGAGGGACACAGTAAAGGAGTCCATGACATGCAATTCCACCCTGATGGATCTCTGGCAGCTACTGGGTAAGAGCTCACTGGATATGCTATGAAAGTCAATGTCGGTTGTCAATATTTGTTCACAATACGTCATTATTGAAGAGACCGTTGAAGATATCTCTGAAACGTAAAAAAAAACAAATCATTCATTTCTGTGTTCTCTTTTGCTTGTCTCTGCACATTCTGTTGCAATGTATGTTGCCAGTAAATCTAGCACTTTTGGAGAGTATTATCCCGTTATTTCTACAACAAATCTTGGCTTCAGATAACCGGGATCTCAGTGTCCTCCCCGAAACGAAAATACTATCTAGAAAAGGCTTTAATCAACCCCGTAATTTAAGTGCTGTCAGGTCAAAGAGCAGATCAAATTAGCCTATTAAAGGGAATGGTTGCTATAGTAAAACAATGGTTGTATTCAGTAGTCTGTTTTAATGAAGGCCAGTAGATGTCCACCCAGTTATCTCAATTAGAGGTTTGGCAGAACAAGAGCCTCTGCGGCTGGCTTGGTCTGAAACATACAGGGATGTTCCCTTCATGTCCCCTAATGATAACATGCCTCCTTACACCCACACACACACACTACTCTTTCAGTGCATATTTTTGCTGAACAATTTGGAGGACTGAGAAGGTTTAGCAGCTTGTTCTGTGCTGTTATAACTGGTTATAACCTCCTAAATGAAAATAAGTCAGATGCGACAAACCGGCTACTTATACCACATTAGAGCTGGCGTTGTGTTTGTGTACAGATCCATCTTATTGTTTGTTGTAAAGCATCTTGACTGGTGCAATTCAGCACAGAATCATTTATAGTAGAAAGAATTACAGATCCCTATTTACCCCTCATCACCAGTACTGTTGGTTGTATCCTAGTTTGCCTCAGTACACAATATTCATCTCTTTCTCAGGGGTCTGGATTCATTTGGCCGTATTTGGGACCTTCGGACCGGGCGCTGTGTGATGTTCCTGGAGGGCCACCTCAAAGAGATCTACAGCATCGACTTCTCGCCCAACGGGTAAATTACATGGAAGATACTGTGTTATTCATATCTTATGGATAGGGCCAGATATTCCTCAAGATATGATCTAGAACCACAGCCCAGAGTTATTCAATGGTCAGGAAAAACTCCTGGTCCTACTTATTGGCGATGATAAGCCGGAGTGTGTTTATAGGTCCACTAATGAAACCATCTTCTCCGTTTAGCTACCACGCAGCAACAGGAAGTGGGGATAACACCTGTAAGGTGTGGGACCTGCGTCGCAGGAAGTGCATCTACACCATCCCCTCCCATCAGAACCTGGTGTCCTCTGTCAAATTCCAGCGTGAGTTTCTCCAGGTCCCAGAGACCTCATTTTTTTATATTTAATCATGCAATTGAGTAATCACAGGGTTCCAAGTTGTTAGTCACTGTGACGGATTTCTGCCATGTGGATGACCTGTCAGGTTTAAAACTACAACTGGTTAGAAAGTATAAGGAAATGAAAATGAACCTATATCTTTTCAAATAGCTGCCGTTTTTCTGGTCTGCAAATCCAATTTTGACCAATAAATGGGACATAAAAACATCTGTGCTGCCCTATGTTGATTTGGGAAATCCCAAATGTGATCCTCAAGCCAAAAACTTTTGAGATGGACTTTAGTTTGTCATGGGATTTTTTTGTTGTTGTTGCGTTAACCCCTGTAATCAGCTCAATCTATCTCACACACTTTTGGAGGACTGAGAAAGTTTAGCAGCTTGTTCTGTGCTGTTATAACTGGTTATAACCTCCTAAATGGAAAATAAGGCAGATGCAACAACCGGCTCTGAGACACTTAAGAACTGATGTTGTGTTTGTGAACATCATTTGACTAATAATACCACTGTTTTTAACCTTTTTAATAAGTCTGGACTGAAAGTCTAACTGGATTTATAAAAAATAAAAAAGTTTGTTGCAATATTTCTGTGCTCACATTTCCCTCCATCAATCTCCCTCTTAGCCAATAACGGTCACTTCCTCCTGACTGGGGCCTATGACAACACTGCCAAGGTGTGGACCCACCCAGGCTGGTCCCCCCTGAAGACCCTGGCGGGCCACGAGGGAAAGGTGATGGGCGTGGACATGTCCCCTGACGGACAGCTCATCGCCACCTGCTCATACGACCGCACCTTCAAGCTCTGGATGTCAGAGTGAGGAGAACCCGTAGAAATAGAATGACATTCTATGGTAAATTCTATTTCTATGGCAATACCTGACTGTCATTCCATTCAAGTAGAAGAATGTTGAACCAAGATCTGCAAAATGTTAACTTCTCGATTGATGGATTAATCTGAACATCCTAAATATTTGGAATTTGTCTTATTGACATTTAGTAGATTGTTCGATTTATTATTGAACAACATTTGAGGCTATTAATGCCTACAACTTTGAAGTTGTGGGTATACTTTCGTTTGTTAATAACATTGTTTTAGGTGATTTTTAATCACGAGTCATTTGGTGTCAAGTCGATCCAATTGCTTTTATTTTTAATAAAAACAAACTCCATAATATCGTTCATTATTTTACACTTGCACATGACAAAATGGTTACATATATTCATTAAACACACTTACAAATGGTACTATAACTCAACAAGGTGTGCATATAATGATTCAACAGTTGACTGTCCCACAAGGTACCAATAGCCCATATGTCCAGTTGCCTATTTGAAAGGCGGCAGCAGAGGATTCTTTGGGTTGTAGGAAAGCTCAAAACTGAGGTCCTTATCAAGCATCCCTTTTTGAGCGCTGAAACTTTTCTATGAGTCTTCAAATCAAAGTATCTTTGTAAAACGATAGACTCAATGTTATCCCCACACAACTTTGTCTCCTGACCACTGTTCTTCTCAGTAGTGTAATCACACACAACTACGGCCTGGTGTCTGTCCAGGTCAGGCAGACAGGCATTTTCCACTTTGTAGCCTTGGAAGCCCAGGCGTCCCTATAATCAGCTGCAGGAGGTACTGTAATGGGAACTCTTGGCCAGATGCTTTAGCCAACTCCTGTCATTCATACATGCCTGAGCAGCCTAGCAGCACCACCAGCAGCAGAAGAAGCGCCTGCAGCAGGGGCTCCTATGGAAGCGAGGCTCAGCCAATCCTCCATGGTTCCAGGTGGCCTGAGGCTGCTCTATGATGGACTGCTTCCCAAAAGAGGGCTTGTGCTCCAGCTGGGTGCCTAGCTCTCTTCCTCCCTGCCGTGAGCAAGACCTCTGGTTTTCCATCTCGGCCTTGACCGCCAAGAAGGCTACTAGGTCTAGGTCCAGGGCTGTAGCGCCCCCGCGTGGGAGGGGGGTGTTCTGCCGACACTGTGGACAGGGGATCCACATCTGCTGGGAGTAGAAGAGAGGGCAGGGTTGTTACTTGGGATACGTTAGTGTCAAACTGAACATAACTCTTAGGTTTTCTAAGTGGTCTGACTGTTGTGCTCAATACAGAGTCCCTCCTTGGAAAAGTACTGTTGACGTCGGAAGTTTACATACATCTTAGCCAAATACATTTAAACTCAGTTTTTCACAATTCCTGACTTTTAATCAGAGTAAAAATTCCCTGTCTTAGGTCAGTTAGGATCACCACTTTATTATAAGAATGTGAAACGTCAGAATAATAGTATAGAGTGATTTCATCTTTTATTTCTTTCATCACATTCCAAGGGGGTCAGAAGTTTACATACACTCAATTAGTATTTGGTTGCATTGCCTTTAAATTGTTTAACTTGGGTCAAATTCTTCAGGTAGCCTTCCACAAGCTTCCCACAATAAGTTGGGTGAATTTTGGCCCATTCCTCCTGCCAGAGCTGGTGTAACAGAGTCAGGTTTGTAGGCCTCCTTGCTCGCACATGCTTTTTCTATAGGATTGAGGTCCGGGCTTTGTGATGGCCACTCCAATACCTTGATTGTGTTGTCCTTAAGCCATTTTGCCACAACTTTGGAAGTATGCTTGGGGTCATTGTCCATTTGGAAGACCCATTTGCGACCAAGCTTTAACTTCCTGACTGTCTTGAGATGTTGCTTCAATATATCCACATAATTTTCCCTCCTCATGATGCCATCTATTTTGTGAAGTGCACCAGTCCCTTCTGCAGCAAAGCACCCCCACAACATGATACTGCCACCCCTGTGGTTCACGGTTGCGATGGGGTTCTTCGGCTTTCAAGCCTCCCTCTTTTTTCTCCAAACATAATGATGGTCATTATGGCCAAACAGTTATATTGTTGTTTCATCAGACCAGAGGACATTTCTCCAAAAAGTACGACCTTTGTCCCCATGTGCAGTTGCAAACCGTAGTCTGGCTTTTTTATGCCAGTTTTGGAGCAGTGGTTTCTTCCTTGCTGAGCAGCGTTTCAGGTTATGTCGATATAGGACTTGTTTTACTGTGGATATAGATCCTTTTGTACCTGTTTCCTCCAGCATCTTCACAAGCTCCTTTGCTGTTGTTCTGGGATTGATTTGCACTTTTCGCACCAAAATACGTTCATCTCTAGGAGACAGAACACATCTCCTTCCTGAGATGTATGACAGCTGTGTGGTACCGTGGTGTTTATACTCGCGTACTATTGTTTGTATAGATGAACGTGGTACCTTTTTTTCTGAGGTCTTGGCTGATTTCTTTAGATTTTCCCATGATGTCAAGCTAAGAGTCACTGAGTTTGAAGGTAGGCCTTGAAATGCATCCACAGGTACACCTCCAATTGACTCAAATTATGTCAATTAGCCTATCAGAAGCTTCTAAAGCCATGACATCATTTTCTGGAATTTTCCAAGCTGTTTAAAGGCACAATCAACTTAGTGTATATAAACTTCTGAGCCACTGGAATTGTGATAAGTGAAATAATCTGTCAACAGATCGTGTTGGAAAAATTACTTGTGTCATGCACAAAGTAGATGTCCTAACTGACTTGCCAAAACTATAGTTTGTTAACGAGTCCTTTGTGGAGTGGTTGAAAAATAAGTTTTAATTAATGACTCCAACATTAGTGTATGTAAACTTCCGACTTCAACTGTATCTTAATGCAACCCATTGCTCTGCAGCTTTGGTCATCTTCATATTAGTTTGAGATGATGCGTATTGGCTGATCTTCAACAAATTAGTGTTCCTTTTCACCAAGAGAACAAGTGAGCTATAGTTTGCCAAATTACTGCTCGTTTTTGGGAAAAGGCCCAGTCTGTTTGAAATAGTCTGGAACTGGTCCAAAAACATTGAATTTCTATCAAACATCCTTTACAGTTTAACTAGCGTATCCTAGTCCATTGAGATAGACTCACACAGAGGCAGGATCTATGGCGAGACCGGTGTCGTGACAGTCAGTCAAACCCACCTGTTCATTGAGGATGGTGTCGAGGCGTCTCAGGCAGGCCTGGCAGAAGGTGTGGCTGCAGTAGAGCTTACGTGGCAGCCTCTCAGTCAGGTTGAAGGCACAGTAGCAGATGATACAGTCCAGTTTACGGCTGTCTCTGGATGGCTGAACTCCTCCAGCCTCCACACCACCCTCTACTGGGGGATCTTCTGGGGCCTCTAGGTCAGGGGCCTCTGCTGGGTCCTCTGGGGCAGGAAAGTCTGGTGCATCAGGAACTGGGGCTTCCTCCTCGTCCATCCTGTACAGGAGAACAGATTAAGAATGGGTGCTTATTGCTATGGCCCAGAGTTTTTCCTGGTTAGGTTGGATTCTCAAGAAAAACTCAGGGCCCTTTAGTGACATTACTACTATTACTACTTTATAGTTAGTATTTCAAATAATCAAATACACATGCAACCAAATTATTGAACTTAAAGTTTACAGTTGATTAATACAAAAACAGAGGAATTGAATTGATAATACATTTAGACTCAAGAAAAGGATTGAGACCCAGATGTTTGATGTTAGCTGTGATCTTCTGTTACAACATTCTCTGTCCGTTCAGTCGGTTGTGGGATGATACAACACAACAGGTTGGTTGTAAGCAGAGACACAGATATCTATTTACTGGCTGAAACTATGTCACTGAAAAGGGGAGATGGTTATCCTGATGTGCTAGGCTAGGTGCTTCTCCCTTTCTGCCGTGTCTGTATCGAATACTGCATTGAAACGTTAATACTATTTTAAGTATTTTTAAACTCATAGCTAACAGTCTGTTGGAAATGTATTCAATACGTTTGGACATCAATTCGGTGAGAAAAAATGTGTTAGAAAATCGAATGTGTCAGTCTCACTCAGATCTTCTTCACTACCTGTTGACAGAAAACTGGCCTCAACCAAAAGCATGGGTAACAGAACTGAAAACCCCATAACAAAACATTGCATACCTTCTAGATTGTCCTCCAAACCCCCTGAAGGTCCTTGGTAGTTCTCTGGAGTCCTGCCATGGCTTCTGTTTTCAAAGCAACCTCCTTCCCAGGACTAGTCCAGTGTAGTATTCCTTTACTCTTTCTCATTATGACAAACTAATGCTACACTACTGATGTACATTATAGGATCAGATAGTAGAGACAGAACCTTATTACCTTGTCCCTGTAGATCCCTAGCACTGCCCACTGGAGGGTACGTCCTCCCTTTATCCCCCCCGATGCTCTGCTCTACTCTTCCACAGAAACAGCTCTCCTCTCTAATGAAGGGCAAACAATGTGAGCCTGCAGCAGGTCATCAGGCCCTTTAATATTTCAGGACGCCCTTCCGTGTGAACTCCCACTCATAGGCCTGTCAATGGAGTGTGTTACATATTAAAGAGGCCACAGAGAACAATGGGGTTCTCCAGGGAGAGGGAGCTTATTATCCTCATCTATGGGCCCTCTGCTTCTCTGCCCTAGCATGTATACAATCAAGAGCACATTGCCACGTGCGTACTAACAACGCACGCACGCACGCACCACGCACCACACACACACACACACACACACACACACACACACACACACACACACACACACACACACACACACACACACACACACACACACACACACACACACACACACACACACACACACAGAGACAGACAGAGCTGGTTGTGTCACAAGTCCATTCCCCCCCTTTTCCACCTCCTACTTCCTGCTGTGAGTATCCCAACAGTCTGACTAGCTGAAAGGCGAGCCAGGCTCACGTTCCTGTATGGAGGGAGCAGGCAGCAGATCAGCTTACACTGGCAACAATAGACAAGCAGAAACCCTACACTCTCGATCCACCAGCACTCACAGGAGCCAGTTGCCAGCACAGTGGGTTGGCCAGCTGAGTCCATAAAAAACAGTCACCCAGGGTCATAAAGCAAAATACTGTAGGTATCCTAAAGTAACCTTTACAATGTGACATTGCCTTGTCCAGGCTGAAAATGACCCTAGCCCCCAGTAGCCTCTTCTCCCAGCAAACCACATTCAGTTCTGAAGAGACTGGAAGTGAAAGCAATTATATGGCGATGGACTTCATAGAACTTACACCTATCCAGTTCCTAGTGATCTGAAAACCCCAGTGTCAGGAACAAGGTTACCCTTCCTTAGGTTACTCTCTTGTCTTAAACTCCCTTCTTGCCTATGTTGTAAACTAGGTTTGTTCATAAACAATCTACAATATAGACATGTATACTAGTACAAAGCATTGTTTAATTGCTGGCTTGAGGAATGTTTTAAATAGACTGTCATGAAAAAAAAACGTTGCTTGATATGTTGGTGTTCAGACACTAGATGGTAGCAAAGATTAGATAGACAGCCAGAGATATACATTTTAAGCCAACTCCACAGCATGTTCAGGGTTGTGGCGGCCAAGTTGAGTGGAAGATGACCGCCACAAATGGACTGTCTACACAAAGACTGACCACTGCAACATATGATTGAGGGAAGTTACTGTTGTTTGTTGTCGAGTGCGTTCCTTGCTTGTGACCGTAAAACAGGTCTATGAAGGATGAGTAAAGGATGAAATCTGCTGATTCTTATCTCAACCATCAGAAGATTTCCCTGTCCCTCTGAGCTTCTGTAAAGTTTCGGTTTTCACCAAGTTATCCCAGAGAGTATATTGTAGGTAGTATATTAGCTTACTGTAGGTTATTCTAGTAGATTCAATTGGGATATTTTTTTATAGCGGAACAGTCCTTCATAAAACAGAAATATGATTAATTTCCACCATATACTGTCTCCTATGTGATGGAAATACATTGTACTTGATTTTCAATAGATATTTTTCAATGAAGCCTCTGTACATTCCTACAAAGTAATACCCTAATAGCACTGTTAATGTTTGATAGAAGGTCACCTCCAAAATATTTGGCACCCTTGATAAAGATGAGCAAAAAAGACTATAAATAAATAATACAAATACTGAGCTATATTTTATGCAGAATTTTATTTTATACTAATACAATTGCTCAGAGAAAAAGATTTTATTTAACAAGTCATTTTTTTAAAATCTAAAAGATAGGTGTAAAAAGTATTGGCACCCCTGTTTTCAATACTCCGGAACCCTCCACTATCGAGGATAAGGGCAATGAACCTTTTTCGAAACAGTTTTTTTGAGATTCGAGAGGGATCTTAGTCAAGTTGTTCGTACAGAATCTTCCCAGATCCTTAATATCCTTCAGTCTGCGTTCATGGACTGCCCTCTTCAATTCAAACCACTGGTTTTCATCGCGTTACTGTTGTTTGTGAGACAGCGTTGCAAAATGTTGATTTTGTGGTCAATTAACAATTTCTTTGTGGATTTTGATGTGTGTTTGGGGTTATTGTCTTGCTGAAAGATCTACTTGGGCCGAGTTTCAGCCTCTTTTAGTATCAGAAAATATTCAAAATGTGTGCAAAGCAGCTTTCGCGCTACCATTCCATGATGGTGGGGATAGTAGTGATCTTGATAATTATTGACCCATTTCCAGGCTCCCTTGTCTTGCGAAAATACTAAAAATACTTGAAAATCACGCGTCAAACTCATTCCACGGAGGGTCGAGTGGGCGGGTTTTCACTTAATTGACTAATTAAGGTCACTAATTAGTAAGGAACTACCCTCACCTGGTTGTCTAGGTCTTCATTGAAAGGAAAAACTAAAACCAGCAGACACTAGGCCCTCCATGGAATGTGTTTGACGTGTGCCTTAGACGATTGAAATAATTGTGCTGCCATGTTTGTAGACTTGTCAAAAGCTTCTGATACTGTACACCATGTTATTCTGCTGAATAAGCTGTCATCGATAGGGTTGGGTACTGTTGCTCGCCAATGGTTTCATAATTATGTCAATGACAGAAATCAGGCCATCAAGGTAGCTGGGGTCAAATCTGAGGTCATTGAGTTAGATAAAGGGCTGCCCCAAGGTTCGATACTTGGCCAACTACTGTTTGCAATCTATATAAATAACATTGGGAATGCTGTAAAAATATATCTATATTCATTTGCATGCAGATGATGCAGTGTTGTATTCCATTGCGCCATCGTTTGGCCCATTGCTCCATCGTTAATCTCATCCCAGATCAGTGGTTGGTTGGGCACAACTTCTCCCTCGGTCCACGTCAAACCTTACCCGTCACGATCTCCTGTACTGCACAGCTGAGCGAATAAACGGCAAACACTCCTCACAAACTTTATTACGAAAGAACCGACCACGGGTACTTCCAGTGCAGAATGTGTGCTAGTGTTATGAGGAGCAGTGTTTCAGTAGCTGGTGAATTGTATATTGAAACTCGTGTAGATACCAACATTTAAACAGGCTTTACATGAGCACACAAAGGACAAAATGTGAGCTAGTGCTGATTCCCTAATGTAAAACACGTTCATGTATGAAACAGACCGGTTCTTGTGCTGTGTGACAAATAGTCCCTATACTGAGAGATATATACCAACATTGGGTCAGCAAAGAGGAAATGTTCAACTATCTCATTTGTTAATTTACCCATACAGACCACCCAATTTCTTTATTTGCTTATTTGGATTCCCGTTAGCTTTTGCAGAAGCAGCAGCTACTCTTCCTGGGTTCCACAAAAAAACATGACAAGTAAAAAAACACTGATAGACAAGGACAGTCACACAAATGTAAGCAAAGACGGGTCCAAATTGTCGGCCCCTAACGACTTCTTGGCCTCAATAGCTAATGAGGCAGCAAGAGCTTCATTTTCTGTGAATTGCCAAAAATAAAAACCCTGACTACCATTTCCCCAGTCACGTGAGGTGACTGGAGGCCGTATGTGGGAAGAACAGTCAACTGACTGGCCAAGACCAGTATGACCACCATTTCTTTCAAATGGAAACAAGTTGAAATAAAATGCAGATTAAAAGCATCACAAATCTTAACTGATCAGGGTGACCTATATTGTATTGCATGCAAATGTGAATCGTAACGTCATCTTGAGTCTTACTCCTGCCACAGAATTTGACTGTACAATCAAGGCACTGCCGATTGGCTTCGGCGTCACAGAGATTCAACATGGGTTGCTCCACCAATTTCGTGCCTTTTGAGAAGTGTAACTTGGTAAAAAAAAAAAAAAGTTTGATGTCCCCTAATTTAAACCATCTGTCATAAAGAGCATGTGGCTAACTTCATAAAAAACTAGTTTTCCCATTTTAAGAGGTTAAATTTAAAAAATGACTTGAATAAGTGCCAATTAAGTGCCAAATAAAGTAACAGGTTGACCATAACAGGGTTGCGATTTCATCTTAAATTAGCCATGAATCCTCTTGTGACAGAGGAAATGGAAGCGTCTTGTGTGCAACATGGAGGGGCAATTGAATGCAAGCTTACATTTTTTGTATTTTATTGTATAAGGTCCAGTGCAGTCAAAACTTTATTTCCACAATATGAGGTTGGAATAATATTGTGAAATTGTAAAATGCTGATAATGCCCTTTTAAGTTTAAGCTTTCCATGGTGACATCACAATGCGGTAAAATAGTTAATAGACCAATAAGAAATAGAGTTCCAAACCCATAGAGACCCTATACAATTATGTCTAAACCTCTCTGCCAATAACAGCAAATTTGGATTTTTTTCTTTCCTTACCTAGACCACTCCCTGACAGTCCTAACAAAATTCTTGCAGAAGAAATTGTCCTTTCCTAAGAAGCTATTTTTGTTTATTTAAAAAAAAAACATTTTAATAGAAAACGCACACAGAAAAGTATTTAATGGTTACCCAGAAATGATTTCATATTGACCTCGTGAAGATAACATTGGACCTTCAAAGCATTTCTAGCCTGTCTATCTATGAGTAAGAGGGTTGACTTGTTATGCTTGACCAGGTCAGTTTTCTACCACAAAACAACAGAAAAAGGCCAAAAAAAGAGTAGAATCAGCTCACCTGCTTTTACACTAACTATTAGATTTTCAATGTTCGTTTTGAAAAGAATATTTAAAAATGAATAGTTTCACCATATTAAAATGAGAGTTCAGTTTGCGTAACTGGGTTGACTTTAAAATGAGGGACAGACATAAATGAATCACTAATCACAAATAATACTCTTCAGAAATGACTTTGTCAAAGCAACAAAATAACTAGCTTTACAATGATGTTGAAAATGTAAAACATTTGGGGGTAAAGTGGACTAAACATTTTCTAGAAGTCACAGATGGTGCACGGAGAGACATGTCTAAATGCGGAATTTTGGCACTTTAGCAAGTCTTTATTCATATTGAAAATCAGATTTATTGAATTCTCCACGTGGTCTATATTAAAGGGCACTACGTTTAATATAACAGATTTCAAAAATTCAATATTGGTGCACAATTTCTACTAAAAATATCAAACGGACGCAAAAGGCACTCATTTCGTGGAACGACTCAGTTACATTGATGGACATATCCTCTGTACTTTTACATTAAATGTTGGTAAATGTATTCTTTCTGGGTTGTTGTATGTGTACAAGCAGAACCGACTTCCCTTACAGGGACAATAACGTTGTATATTATTGTCTTGTTGTATGATTACCGTGAAATGTAAAGATCTATAATGTATAAGGTTGTTCAAGTCATGAGAAGTACATTGCATTTGGTGGATGTTTTCTGGTGTGTTATTATTTTCTAGCTATGACCTAACTCTGTTTATTCTGTCAACCATCTGTGGGAAGTAGAACAAATACACTTGCCTAACCCTTTTTCTTTAGCTCTATCTCTCTCTCTCTCTCTCTCTCTCTCTCTCTCTCTCTCTCTCTCTCTCTCTCTCTCTCTGTGTTGCCATGGATACAAATGGTTTTCACTAGCACTGAAAGAACCTATTAATCTTGGTGCCACTGATAGCTACAGTGCCTGATCTAACAGCATGTACACATAAACATAGAGGACACTGTGACAGAAATGACATCTTATTTACACACTGTCAGGGCAGCTCTAGGTCGCCCGCAACCGACCAATGATATGTGTCTTTGAGTCGACTAACTCTCAGATCATCCTCCACTGACTCGGCCCTGTTTACGCCTCCAAGGTGCCCCCTCACACAGGAATACACACTCAGAGCCTACGTAACAGAGGCTTTTCTTAAAAACTCCACTTCGCGTGTTTCACTCACCTCTTTCTTTTAAAAAGAAAAACTAAGTTCGAGATGTGGTTTCCACTCGCCTCTCTGCCTCTCAGAACATGGGTGGGTCCATCTGCTCCGTTCCCGAAGTGTGGTCTCCCTGAGATCCCAAGTTTGAAGGGTCCCTCGTCTACGATTTACCCAGGTCGTCAGGAGCGGTCACCAAGTGAAGATTCACATCAAATCAAATCAAACTTTATTTGCCACATGCACCGAATACAACAAGTGTAGACTTTACCGTGAAATGCTTACTTACAAGCCCTTAACCAACAGTGCAGTTCAAGAAGAAGAAAATATTTACCAAGTAGGCTAAAATAAAAAGTTATAATAAAAAGTAACACAATAAGAATAACGAGGCTATATACAGGGGGCACCGGTACCGATATCCCCATCCACGTCGCCAAATGTGGTGGTTCATTTCTTTATTATCAAATGAGGAGAGACAAACTTATCACACAAATCAGTTATACTTAAACAAAATCTTTATTCACTTGTTAATAAGGAAGCAGGTCAATACAACACACACATATAAAGTGAATCGATTGAGCGCTTTATGTTAATGATGCCTGGTCGACGAATTGAGAGGACAGAGACAAAAGTACAAAGGTCTTTTATAGCCAAGATACACCCCCTTCAGGCTACATGACAAACAACAGATATATGGAATGGGTCACAAGGTTAAGATTAGTATGAAAGATACTGTCTGCTGTGAATTATACGTATCTCATTGTGTAGAGACCAGGGTCTGGCCCTGGGGTCATCTCTCCCTGGTTCCTTATAGAACAGAAACATTAACTCATGCTCTGGAATGCGGTATCACCCAAAGACATCGTAAATCTTCCAGAGGCCCATCCTCAGTAGAACACACACAGATGAGCGTTCTAGTGTAACGGATGTGAAATGGCTAGCTAGTTAGCGGGTACGCGCTAGTAGCATTTCAATCAGTTACGTCACTTGCTCTGAGACTTAAGTAGTGTTGCCCCTTGCTTTGCAAGGGCCGCGGCTTTTGTGGAGCAATGGGTAACGACGCTTCGTGGGTGTCAGTTGTTGATGTGTGCAGAGGGTCCCTGGTTCGCGCCCGTGTCGGGGCGAGGGGACGGTTTAAAGTTATACTGTTACATTGATGCTGTTGACCCGGATCACTGGTTGCTGCGGAAAAGGAGGAGGTTGAAAGGGGGGTGAGTGTAACGGATGTGAAATGGCTAGCTAGTTAGCGGGTACGCGCTAGTAGCATTTCAATCAGTTACGTCACTTGCTCTGAGACTTAAGTAGTGTTGCCCCTTGCTTTGCAAGGGCCGTGGCTTTTGTGGAGCGATGGGTAACGCTGCTTCGTGGGCGACCGTTGTTGATGTGTGCAGAGGGTCCCAGGTTCGCGCCCGTGTCGGGGCGAGGGGACGGTTTAAAGTTATACTGTTACACTAACAAACCCCTTATTCTGTTGCATAAAACAACCATTTGATGCAATAACAGCATTATAACATCATCTTGTAATTTCTCTCACAACACTGGCGTAGCTAGCTCGATGCAGCTGCAACATCTTCTCTCGGCCTCATGGCAAAATGTGTAGCTGAATTAGCAGGAAATTAGCTCTAAAAACAGCAACATTTTCTCTCAGATGAATGGCAAAATGTGTAAAATAGGTTTTGCCTTGCGAAACTGTGCTGCGCCACTGATAGAGGACAGAACATTCAATGTTGACCAGACTGAGGGCAGGGGCCTACGGGCAAAGAGCAGGTAGGGCCAGTTATTCCAGAAAAGTATCTTGGTAGAAAGACTTGTAAGGCATGCATGTCATAGAAAACAGACACACCAGTGGCCTATCCGGTTCCACTATCCGGGACCGGGATGTAGATACAGCCACATACAGTAGCCTCTACTCCAGAACACTTACGTATTACTCAGGAATCACAACCTCTGATGGAATGTGTGAGCCGGATCAGGTGCATTAATTGTTCTATGACACAAGCTTCCGAGCAATGCACTCAAACCTGTTATTGGTACTCTGGCAGCTCACTGAAATGAGTTGAGGAGCATTAAGGACAGGCATGCATTATTGTACTCCCACAGACACAGTGGTAGAATGGTCTGTAGCTAACAAGTGACATAGTTACTGTAAGGGTGAACGAAAATGGGGTAGTAACTTCATAAATTCAACAAGTCGTGTATTTCAGTATCCTCATAAGTGCAGTATGACATAATGATCATAATTAAAATCACCAATAATGTGAATGAATGGCAGTAGGAGTGCTAGATTCATCTGTAGCTCATTTTTTCTGAGAAGCTTAAAAGGCTGGAATTCAATGTTTACCCACTGCCTTTATTTACAAGTGTCTACCTGCACAATGTCTACCTATTATTTTGAAAACTTTAAGCCTCAACTTCCTGCTCTGAGGAGCACAGCAAGTTCAACCTAAACTGGTTCTGTCGCTGCCGTCACCATCCTGTGAGTGTTACACCTCAACCTCGTCATGGGTGGAAAGAAGACAGGGGTAACCTTTAATCTGTCAGTGTTTGACTACATCACACACCATCATGAAAAAGGCCAATATTTGGGTCAAACAATATTTCTATTGGGTCACCTGACCAGGAAAAGCTCTAAAAACTCCTATTAACAACAATACTAATGCAGTTATTGTGTATACTGACAAGAATTGAAACACAACATGCAACAATTTCAAAGATTTTACTGAGTTACAGTTCATATGAGGAAATCAGTCAAATGAAATAAATTCATTAGGCCCTAATCTATGGATTTCACATGACTGGGAATACAGATATGCATCTGTTGGTCACAGATACCTTAAAAAAAGATAGGGGGCAAGGATCAGAAAACCAGTCATTGTCTGGTGTGACCATGATTTGCCTCATGCTGCAGAACACATCTCCTTCATGTAGAGTTGATCAGACTGTTGACTGTGGCCTGTGGAATGTTGTCCCACTCCTCTTCAATGGCTGTGCGAAGCTGCTGGATATTGGCGAAACCTGGAACATGCGGTCGTACACGCCGATTCAGAGCATCGCAAATATTTTCAAATGGGTGACAGGCCATGGAAGAACTTGGACATTTTCAGCTTCCTGGAATTGTGTACAGGTCCTTGCGAAATGGGGCCGTGCATTATCACGCTGAAACATGAGGTGATGGAGGTGGATTAATGGCACAACAATGGGCCTCAGGATATCGTCACGGTATTTTTGTGCATTCAAATTGCCATCAATAAAATGTTAATTGTGTTCGTTGTCCGTAGCTTATGCCTGCCCATACCATAACCTAACCACCAACATGGGGCACCCTGTTCACAACATTGACATCAGCAAACCGCTCACCCACACAATGCCATACACCCTGCCATCTGCCCAGTACAGTTGAAACTGGGATTCATCCGTAAAGAGCACACTTTTCCAGCGTGCCAATGGCCATCGAAAATGAGCATTTGCCCACTGAAGTCGGTTATGACGCCTAGCTGCAGTCACGTCAAGACCCTGGTGAGGATGACGAGCATGCAGAGGAGCTTCCCTGAGACGGTTTCTGACAGTTTGTGCAGACATTCTACAGTTGTGCAAACCAATAGTTTCATTAGCTGTCCGGTTGGCTGGTCTCAGACCATCCCGCAGGTGAATAAGCCGAATGTGGAGGTCCTGAGCTGGCGTCGTTACACGTGGTCTGCGGTTGCGAGGCCGGGTGGATGTACAAATTCTCTAAAACGACTTATGGTAGAGAAATTAACACGGCAACAGCTCTGGTGGATATTCCTGCAGTAAGCATGCCAATTGCATGCTCTATCAAAATGTGAGATATCTGTGGCATCTATGTTGTGTGACAAAACTACACATTTTAGAGTGACCTTTTACTGTTCCCAGCACAAGGTGCACCTGTGTAACGATCATGCTGTTTAAATAAGCTTCTTGATATGCCAC
The DNA here is from genome assembly GCF_029448725.1 of Salvelinus fontinalis. Lineage (NCBI taxonomy): Eukaryota > Metazoa > Chordata > Actinopteri > Salmoniformes > Salmonidae > Salvelinus > Salvelinus fontinalis. The sequence goes on from NC_074674.1 coordinate 21,984,083, forward strand.
ACCTGTCAGGTGGATGGATTATCTTGGCAAGGAGAAATGCTCACTAACAGGGATGTAAACAAATTTTAGAGCATTGAGAAGCTTTTTGTGCATATGGAACATTTCTGTTATCTTTTATTTCAGCTCATGAAACATAGGACCAACACTTTACATGTTGTGTTTATATTTTCTTCAGTGTAGTGAATACCACAGTCCCAATTATCATTCGTATATGCTTTATTTAAAACATTTTATTCCACTTTATCATTATACAAAATCAATCATACATAGTGTCGACCTTTGCTATACATTCCTTTAACTCTGGGTCCTAGCTTTGCTGAGTAGTTGTAGTCCACTGCTGACTGGAGAAATAAAAATACTAGTTCACGCATTGAAGTTCTAACTCCTACACATGTCATGTAATCTTGTTGGGGGATTAGGGGCTTGAACTAAGAGGGGCTTTTATACATGGGACCAGTTCATGAGGTGACCCTAATATGCTGTACAAGTTCGCCCCCAAACATTCTATCAAATTTCTAAAAACGAACAATGCAGAGTAGAGTTTCAGTAATAGTTTCACAAGGCTAAACTATGGGAGGTACAGTGGTTGTGTAACTCATACAAACAAGACAGCATGAGCATGGCCATGTCGCATTTCAATTCTCATCCAGTCAGGCCTCGCTTTCAACTCTTTATGGTCAGGAGGGACAGTGAGGTACTGTTTACCACATACACAGAGCAGAATTACTGGGGTTGGAGCTGGGGCTGCGGGGGCCTGTGGCCTGGTTTCCTGGGACCCAGTTGCACAAAGGCAGCATTGTAAACCAGCCCAGCAGATGGATCATCAGGACGGAGTGGTGTGTTATGGGTTGGGAAGACTGGACTCAGTAAGGCCCATAGAAATGAACCCAGCCTCTGAGCTAGCTGCCCCTCCTCTAGTTCCACCTCACTGGTTTGGTCAGGTCTGTCCATGACAAATCAAAAAAAGCCTAGTATGTCATCTTTTGTGACGGGTTGGTTTGACAGAGAAAGTAAAAGGTTGTTGCATATTAATTCCTTGACATGTGTACTGTAGCATTTGCCTTGCTCTCTACCACTCCCTGAACACTGGCTAGTTGCATCATCCACCCAAGTGGCCTTTTTGACGTCATTCAAACACTGACAGATAAAAAACTAATAAGGCATAAAGACATTAGGGTATAAATATTTAACAAAAAAACCCCATAGCTAAATATAGCACAGTCTTGTCGACTAGAAGAAGAAAAAAGCAAGCATACAAAGTCGGAAGTGAAAGGCTTATGTAAAACACTTCTGTTTCAAAGGCAGATTCTGCCATAGTGGCTGTGAGTGCATCTTGCATCCAATCTCAAAAAGAATCCCTTTGGGATTGCATAAAATTGCATAAAATTTAAATGATACCACTGATGAATCCTTCAAAAACTATACGTTTCACCAGTAATGGCTTTGGCTTTTAATCCAGCTGGTAACACCAGGTTGGACAGTGTCTTCCGACAGTGTCCCTTGATTGTCTTAGTTCATATACCCTGAACCTTTGTAGCTGGGCATTGTTTGATGGTTTCCTGATCTGGGTGGAAGTTGCCAGTTCATTTCCGTCGGCAGCGCAGGCAGCAGCCCCGAGAGCGACCCACCTCCTCTTCCTTGTCTTCCTTCACTGTGTAGGAGGACTTGCTGTTGTAGCGCGGGGGGTTTGAGGCGTCACCATCCCCATCCTTGGTAACATCTGAGGGGGCTTGCGACTCCCCATTGGGTTTGAAGCCCCCGTACGGGTTGAGGGAAGAGTTGCGGTTGCTGTAGGTACTTTCCAGGGCCAAGGGGTTGATGATGATCGTGCTGTCCTCTGCAGAACATAGCTTGGCCCGAGGGATGGTTACGTCTCCATAAGAGCTGTCCAGAGACAGATTCATGATGGCTGGTTATAGAAGGCTGAGGACGAAACACAGGTAGATAGGGTCTGTGACGGTCAATGTCTTAGATCTCAGACACGGTATTGAGGCTCTGAGACTCTGATCTGAACATTAAGCTTTGCTGTCAACATTTGTTCTGGTTTCCTCTGGTGACTTGAACTGGCCTTCCAAGAATACTCCTGTAAAAGACAGATTGAAAAAACAACTGTATAGTTATAAAGAGAATTCTGAAACTACTAAAGCTCTGGTTTTGTTCTGCTTGACATTCGAGAAATTTGGGAAGAGGAGTATCACATTAGAGTAAAATAATAATCTAAAATAATTTTCAGTCCCTCTGCTTCATAATGTTCCTGCATATTCCTGATCCAAAGCTCACTGTAGGATCTTTGTCACTTTTGGTTTCATCCATTAACTCATCTTACTGCTAGAATTGTTCTGTCCCATTCTCTTTCCAAATCATTTTCATGATCATATGTCATGTTGACACTGAAACGTCTTCTATTCGGAACTTTTAAAAACACAAAATACTTCACCAGTAACAAGCACTGATTGTTCCCGCTTACCTCTTCAACTTGTGGAGTTCCTCAGCAGTCAAGTGTTGTATGACATCCAATGTCAATTCCCCTGGTCTTTAGATGGGTCATACAATCCAGTGAGCACTTAAAGGTTTAATGGTTGTCTCTTGAAGATCCTTCTAGGTGTACTTCCTCTGTGTCTCTTTACAGCAAAAGGGAGCCACACCTGTAGCGGTGTGTGTCAGAGTAAAGACTGAGATGGCCCACACATGCTCCGGTGAGGTAGAGAGCTGTTAGCATACCTGGGAGCCACCTGACCCCACCCCTATGAGAACAGAGCAGACGCCCGAAACCCTGAGAGGGTGTGGTGACGACTGGCAGCCTCAGTCCTGGAATGTCATTCCTCTCGCTGCTCAACACAGGTGCATTTGTCATGGTGACCAGGTCACTCCTCTCCCTTTGTCTCTCACAGTATCTATAGCCTGCTGCTCAGCTACACCGCCCATTGAAATATAATGTAACTGGTAAATGAGTGTGACCACTCAAAGCTATAATCACACAGGTACAGTGTGTCATATTGACATGACCAGTCTTGTTTGTTGTATTTGATACTTTTTGAGTTGCAGAGAGTGGTCTATAGAGACCACTCAAGTTTAAACCATGATACTACAGGATTGCTGACATAACTTGTACCTGTATGGGTTTTGTTGAATTTAGGTTCATTCCAGTGTTACATTTACCTGGTTCCATACGAAACACATTCAAGTGGCTATTTATTCTGCTTTCACCCAGAACCTCTACATTTGTATGCTCAGCATGTTTGTGAAATGAGTCAAAGTGAACACGCTCATGCAGACAAATGGACACACAAATGCAAACACACAGTCTTGTATAACTAACCGTGTGAGGACACACATTTCAGTCCCATTCAAAATCTTTCCCTAACCCTAGCTCCTGACCCTCATTTAACCTTAACCCTAAATCCCCTAGAAATAGTATTTGACCTTGTGGGGACTGACAAAATATACCCAGTTGGTCAATTTCTTTTTCATTTACTAGTTCAGTTAAACACAACCTCAGTCACTCTCTCACACACACACGTCATGATTTTGTAAGATAACAATTCTACGGCCCTTTGTTTCCCTCAAGTGGTTTTACTGGTCAATGCGTTTCACTTTACAGCAACTAAGGTTTGGTACTTTTTTTGTACATTTATGCTATTGAGTATATTAGTCTACATACAGTCGAAGTCGGAAGTTTACATACACTTAGGTTGGAGTCCACTCCACAAATTTCTTGTTAACAAACTAGTTTTGGCAAGTCGGTTAGGACATCTACTATGTGCATGACAAGTAATTTTTCCAACAATTGTTTACAGACAGATTATTCCAGTGGGTCAGAAGATTACATACACTAAATTGACTGTGGTTTTAAACAACTTGGAACGTTCTAGAACATGTCATGGCTTTAGAAGCTTCTGATATGCTAATAGACATAATTTGAGTCAATTGGAGGTGTACCGTGTGGATGTGTTTCAAGGCCTACCTTCAAACTCGGTGCCTCTTTGCTTGACATCATGGGAAATCTAAAGAAATCAGCCAAGTTTTCAGAAAAACAATTGAAGACCTCCACAAGTCTGGTTCATCCTTGGGAGCAATTTCCAAACACCTGAAGGTACCACGTCATCTGTACAAACAATAGTACGCAAGTATAAACACCATGGGAACACGCAGCAGTCATATCGCTCAGGAAGGAGACGTGTTCTGTCCCCTAGAGATGAACGTACTTTGGTGCGAAAAGTGTAAATCAATCCCAGAACAACATCAAAAGGACCTTGTGAAGATGCTGGAGGAAACAGGTACAAAAGTATTTTTATCCACAGTAAAACGAGTCCTATATCGACATAACCTGAAAGGCCGCTCAGCAAGGAAGAAGCCACTGCTCCAAAACCACCATAAAAAAGCCAGACTACGGTTTGCAACTGCAAAAGAAAGATCGTACTTTGGAGAAATGTCCTCTGGTCTGATGAAACAAAAATGGAACTGTTTGGCCCGAATTACCATCGTTATGCTTGGAGGAAAAAGGGGGATGCTTGCAAGCCGAAGAACATCATCCCAACCGTGAAGCACGGGGGTGGCGGCATCATGTGGGGGTGCTTTTCTGCAGGAGGGACTGGTGCACTTCACAAATAGATGGCATCATGAGGCAGGAAAATTACGTGGATATATTGAAGCAATATCTCAAGACATCAGACAGGAAGTTAAAGCTTGGTCGCAAATGGGTCTTCCAAATGGACAATGACCCCAAGCATACTTCCAAAGTTGTGGCAAAACGGCTTAAGGACAACAAAGTCAAGGTATTATAGTGGCCATCACAAAGCCCTGACCTCAATCCTACAGAAATTTTGTGGGCGAACAGAAAAAGTGTGTGCGAGCAAGGAGGCCTACAAACCCGACTCAATTACACCACCTCTGTCAGGAGGAATGGGCCAAAATTCACCCAACTTACTGTGGGAAGCTTGTGGAAGGCTACCCGCTTGACCCAAGTTAAACAATTTAAAGGCAATACTCTCAATTTGTATTTGGTAGCATGTAAACTTCTGACCCACTGGGAATGTGATGAAAGAAATAAAAGCTTAAATAAATCACTATTATTCTGACATTTCACATTCTTAAAATAAAAAGTAGTGATCCTAACTGACCTAAGACAGGGAATTCTTACTAGGATTAAATGTCAGGAATTGTGAAGAACGGAGTTTAAATGTGTTTGGTTAAGGTGTATGTAAACTTCCGACTTCAACTGTATATTTCAGTTTTTCACTCAGAATTATCCTCAAATTCTTGGAGTTACACTACAAGTATGTGGACACCTGCTCGTTGAACATCTCATTCCAAAATCATGGGCATTAATATGGAGTTGGTCCCCCCCTTTGCTGCTATAACAGCCTCCAATCATCTGTGACAGCTTTCCAGTAGATGTTGGAACATTGCTGCATGGACTTGCTTCCATTCAGCCACAAGAGCATTAGTGAGGTTGGACACTGATGATGTTCAAATTCATCCAAAAGGTGTTCAATGGGGTTGAGGTCAGGGATCTGTGCAGGCCAGTCAAGTTCTTCCACACCAATCTTGACAAACCATTTCTGTATGGACCTCGCTTTGTGCACAGGGGCATTGTCATGCTGAAACAGGAAATGGCCTTCCCCAAACTGTTTCCACTAGTTGGAAGCACAGAACCGTCTAGAATGTAATTGCATGCAGTAGCATTAAAATTTCCCTTCACTGGAAGTAAGGGGCCTAACCCGAACCATGAAAAACCTGCCCCAGACCATTATTCCTCCTCCCCCAAACTTTAGTTGGCACTATGAATTTGGGCAGGTAGCGTTCTCCTGGAATCCGCCAAACCCAGATTCGTCTGTCGGACTGCCAGATGGAGAAGCGTGATTGATCACTCCAGAGAACCCGTTTCCACTGCTCCAGAGGTGGCGAACTATACACCACTCCAGCCGACGCTTGGTGATCTTATGCTCAGCAATGGAAACCCATTTCCTGAAGATCCCGACAAACAGTTTCTTTACATGCTACAGCACTTTGCGTTCCCGTTCTGTGAGCTCGTGTAGACTACCATTTCACAGCTGAGCAGTTGCTGCTTCTAGATGTTTCCACTTCACAATAATGGCACTTGCAGTTGACCGGTGTAGCTCTAGCAGGGCAGAAATTTGACGAACGGACTTGTTGGAATGGTGGCAACCTATGACGGTGCAATGTTGAAAGTCACTGAGGTATTAAGGCCATTCTACTGCCAATGTTTGTCTATGGAAATTGCATGGCTGTGTGCTCGATTATGTGTGGCTGAAAATAGCAGAATCCACTCATTTGAAGGAAGGGGGATCCACACTTGAACCAGGTGTTTTTACACTTGGTTACTTTTAACACATTTGTGAACTCAGTGGTTTTTTTTGTGCAATGTGACCACTCCAAAAGGAACTCCGACCCCTCAAAAGAGCACCCGAAAGGAATCGAACTGAGACCATCTTGAGGTGATCGGAGTTCAGCTTGCTTGAATTCTGAAGTCTGGGTTCTTTTTAGCACAATGTGAACAAAGCTCCCCATGTTCTCGTCATTATTCCAGCACCACACACTAGACTACTGCAACACCGTTTCCCCTGACATAAACCCTCACATTGGTGCTGCAAGAGAGAAGATATGCAGGGTCGCAGAAAAAACGTGCCGTTTTGGGATATTGATTAGCAATTGATGCACAGAAATTACAAAGTGATTATTTGTTTGCAATATGTGATCTATAGGCTAAGAGCTTCCTAGGCGGTTTATTAAATTGTGGGGTTTGAATAGTGTGAGAAGAAAACATTGGGTAAGAATCACATCATAGAGCTAGAATTGATTTTGTACCCTTAACGGGAAAGTAGCCTACATTGGGTGTACAACTTTCAATTACATCACTTAATCTGCAGTTATTCTGCTATTTATTCGGTACCAATAATATTTACATGTTAACAGTATCTTATTACAATTTATGTGTCTAATATTAGGTAAATGCAATCAATTAGCTTCCAAACTGTAAGTAGGTATATCAAGCTGTCCAATAACACAATGGCTTATCTTGCACTTTGTAAAAACCCAGAGTGCATTGAGTGAAAAATCTCACAAAAATCAAAATTAGGATAGGAGAATTTGATCCTAAATCTGTGGTTCAGGGTAACTTCTACCTCAAGCTAACTTACATAGCAGACCATTGCTACCAATAACCAATATGACCTTTGGGACATTTTTCCTTGTGCTCCAATCAAATCACTCCTCTAACATTAAAATTGAGCAGGGGTTAGCTCCAGAGATCAACACCAATCCTATAATGTGTGAAGTACATATTTTCTTGTCACACACATACACAAAAATATATTTTTAAAGAATACGCCAAAATTTATTAGACATGTTTTCCTGCTTCTAAAAAAAAAGGTGAGATTAAAGTCTATGCAGTGTTGAGTGAGTCAAGTATATTACAATGTACATATAAAAACTAGTGTGCAGCAGGCAGTGGCCAGGCCATGGCGTTTGGTTTCTGTTTGCGACACTATTTGTGGGACGACGACGTAGCCAAGGGGTTTGGTGTCACCGGCATCTCCCCGGTCCATCACGTCTGTGACCACCGTTTGTCGTATGCTGGCGATCAGAATTCCTTTACCGAGGGGGTCAGAGTCAGAAGAGGTCGCTACCCCCTCAAAACAGAGCAATAGTTTAGCAGCAGAAACCCAAAAAGCGCCAGGAAGTCTACATTTGTTCAAAGCATTTTTTTTGTTGAATACATCGAAAAACAACCCAAAAAAAAACACTTTAGTATTTTTGGCACTACTAGAAAACCTAAAACAGAAACACAGAAAAAAATAGCTTTAAATAGCTCAGCCCTGGGTATCTGAAGGTTGTCACAATCGTTAGTATCGATATCAGCATACATTTTACAGTCTTAAAAAGGTTTAGCCCAACTTATTTGAATATTATCACTGGCAGATAACTTCCAGTTTAACAACTTATTCCAATTCAACTGAACAGCAGAAGACAAAACGTAATAGTTACCAGTACCAGCTTGCACATTCTCTCCCATGATCCTACCACAAGTGCTGCACTTCGGCACGGGTTTGTTTTTGTAATGATGGTCAGATGGCTGTATATCAGCATACAATTAATGGCTCCATTCAGAGGAATACATCAGGATTCCGTCCATTGATGAATTGGGTTAGATTAACACACGTCATCGTAAATCATCTTCACAGAAATCGCTGAAGTCATCATCACATGTTAATGTCTACTCTAAAATGTGACATACCCCTTTTAGCAGTCATTTACGGTTAGGGTTACAGGAGAATTGGCAGCAGGCAGCGCTGCTAGCTACCTCTAATGATGATGAATAATGCATGGCAGAGATCGTACACTATGGGCTTAATACAACAGGGAAGTTTTCATTAGGGCACACCCATAGCAAAACATTTTATTTTTTTCATCACACACTGAAAATAAGAGGTTCCTATTGGACCAAGTCCAGCTACTCCTGGCTGGTTTCAGACAGTTTTCTTCCTGCAGGTGCCTAATGAATACGACCCAGACACATTTTACTGGGCGGAATCGTGCCAGTCTTCACCTCCATGACAGGAAGGGGGAAGAGTCCACATAATCACCCCAACACAAGCACCTTCTCTGGGGATGGCAGAAGAGGGAGAGCCAGCAGTGCGGACGGAGAGTGTATGAGACAGAAGGAGAGGAGGAAGGCGTTCAGTATCAGAGTGAAGGAGGGAGGGAAAGAGAAGGAGGGAGGGAAAGAGAAGGAGGGAGGGAAAGAGAAGGAGGGAGGGAAAGAGAAGGAGGGAGGGAAAGAGAAGGAGGGAGGGAAAGAGAAGGAGGGAGGGAAAGAGAAGGAAGAGGGTAACTCTGTATATAGTCTCTAGTACATTCCTTCTTCGCGGTGTGTTTGCTGTAGGTGTGTATACTATATAGGGAAGCCTGTCCACATGATAGTGGCTTAGTGTGACAGGGGGGGTTACCTGTGTGTGGATGCGTCTCGCAGCTCGCTAGCCTAGTCCCAGATCTGTTTGTGATGTATGGCCTACGGACAAAGGAGTTGGGCTACACGGCACTAAGCAGATCTTTAAATCAGGCTCGTGCTGCTTGTGTCTGAAACCTCAGAGGAACTCCCCATTGACGAGGAGACCCCTGACAAAAAGGCAATATGGGTAAAATGTATCAAAATAAAATAAAAGATGCTAATAAAATTTAAGCTATGTTATTCTTATGGAACAAAAAAGTAACTAATAGATGTAAACTATCTTGCTTTTGCTGGTCGTAATCAATTGTCAAAATAAGTAAATAGTTCATTGAAACTAGTCAATGGAACAGGGAGACCCCCTTGTTAATAAAGCAACAGTGGTGGCTTGTGAGTTTTTGCTGTGAGTCAGTCAGTGCATCGTATGGTAAGTGTACATCGCTCAATTTCAATGTACAGTACATTTACTGAATGTCAGTGTATGAATGATTGTGTGTGTGTGTGTGTGTGTTTGTGTGTGCGCACGCAAGTCCCCTTGGATCTGTACACGCACGTTAGCGTGTCCATCAGTTTCTTATAGTTTAGTCTGTTTCCCCCAGAAAGCGTCTCTCTGGTCAGCCATCTTGGCTCACATAGTCCCCAGGGGTTCTCCGTAGCGGATTTTCTGTCCGGCCTTCAGGTTGAAGGTGAAGTCGTGCGGAGCCTCGAAGAGCAGGACGATGGTGGAGCCCAGGTTGAACTCTCCCAGGTGCTCCCCTTTCCTCATGCTCACACCCTCCTGGTTGTTGTTAGACAAGTAGCTGAAGTCGTTGTACGAGCCTTTGCTGTAGCGCGGGCTGTTGGTCCGAAGCTCCTGGGGGGGAAAGTGGGGCCAGTTTAGTAAATATATAATCATATATTGGTTATAGAGCATAGCTTTACCTACCCCCCCCCCCCCCCCCCCCCATAAATTCAGTGTCCATCCATGTGATGTGTTAAACAAACAAATTGGAGAATAGTTGAATTGGACTAATTCCCATTAGACAACAAGCAGCGCAGCGGAATGAGGTCATATCCTCCTGTTGTGTTGACTATTCCCAGGTGGAAACAGCTTGTATCGCTGGCCCCCTCAACTCATCATCATCTTTCTCGCCTCTCCTCCCACTCACCTCTACTTTATCCTCCCTTCCCACCTGACGAATTGACAAGGAAAACTGTAGGGCCTAATCTCATGACAACTGAATCTGGAATCCTATGACTAGGACACAAAAACAGAGTATTTCCTGGTCAGGTCACAATGTCACATGGTAAGGAGAAACTCCTGTATCCATCTACTTCAGATGAAATGGGACAGCAGGCTGCTGTCCCCTTATTGGTCTGCTCTCTGTTGACTGACCCAGGGAGGCAGCCCAGTGGCGAGCGTTGATCCAGAGGACCAATTGCATTAGCCTGTCTGCCCCCGAAGCCGAGATCCTATTGACCTACAGCAGGAAAGTGAGAGAGGGCGGGCTTTTAAAACATCCACGTCATCCTAAGCCTCTGCTCTAATCAATGGGAGTCTACGGGACATCAGTCAGTTTGAACACAGTGAGTGTGGAGATTAAATAGGACTACCAGTGTGTGTGTGTGCGTGTCGGCAGCTTAGGGAAATGGCCTGACGTACAGGTAAGTGAGACAGGAAGCAGAGGGAGCTTAATAGAGTGATAAGAAGTGTAACATGGCTCAGAGAGACAAGGGGTCAGAAACACTGAGTCAGGCTGGCCCATTCTCAGCTTTATGTCACACTGACTTTGTACTGCATGTACTGTTATGTCCTAATAGGTTAAGCAGGTGACCCTTGTCTGTCCTCACAATATCAGAGAAAGAGATCGCCATCAGTAACACATCGAACGCCAGTTTGAAAATGTGTACATACACTATAACGGCACAGCTTGTCAACAGTATAGAATTGCAGTGTAAATACATGTTTAATAAACAATGGTGGGACCACTAACTTTGATGCTCCCTTTCAGAACTTCCTCCATGTATGGACAACGCCAAGGTCCCTAAATACTATGCCGTGGCGAGACACTGATACTGCACTACGCACCAGCCGGCGCAAAATGGACGAGTGAGTGGTTATATACTATGACAGAACCGGAACAGGTTCAACCTAAGTGTGTTTTTAGCTCCAACCTTGTCAAAGTAGATGCGTATGGAGCCCACGTTGGTGGCCCCTACAGCGGTGAGGGAGAAGAAGCCGTGCGTCCACTCTCCACTCAGCACCACCCTCTCGTTATGGCAGAACAGTTCCTTGATCCAGCGAGCCACGCCAGGGTTCACTGACATCAGAGAGCCTGGGAAGGACACAGAGGGAGCAGAAAGTAAATCCACAGGTATACCGACACAAAACATAATACAAGCACGGCAAGCAGCACTATACACCCGTTTATTAGGTACACCCTATGTACGAAAATGGTTTGCGCCTACAGACCAGAGTCACGTGGCTGTGGCTTGCTATATAAAAGCAGGCAGTCAGGCAGAGGCATTCAGTTACTGTTCGATTGAACGCTATAAAAAAAAAAACGGGCATAATAGTGACCTGAGCGACTCAGAGCGGTATGGTTGTTGGTGTCAGGAGCACCGGATCCAGTATCTCGGAATCAGCCAGCCTCCTGGGCTTTTCACGCACAACAGTGTTTAGGGTTTACCGAGAATGGTAAACAAAACATCCTGTCAGCGGGTGACAACGGCTCGTTGAGAGGTCGAAGGAGAAGTCCAAGAATCGTGCCAGCTAACAAATGGGCCACAAAGGGGCAAATAACAGCGCAGTACAACAGTGGTTTGCAGAATGGCATCTCGGAACGCACGACTTGTCTGTCCTGGTCACGGATGGGTTATTGCAGTAGACGACCACACTGGGTTCCACTCCTATCAGCTAAAAAAAAAAAGAAGCGCCTCCAGTGGGCACGCAATCACAAACACTGGACAACTGAGTGGAAAAACATTGCCTGGTCTTGCGAGGCATCCTAGAACAAAAAGTCTGACGTGTTTGTAAGAGGGGTCATATTAACGTGTAGTCCAAACTCTTCGGACGGTACAGACAGAAGTTGGCAGAAGAGGCTGTACCGAATCCAGACGAGTCCCGTGATGCTTGTGAGGGTCGTAGAGCAAAATGGAGAACACCATTGCGTTCATGAGAGTCGCATCTTTCCACAGAGGGAAAACCATTTGCACGCTACAGAAGTTTTTCGAGAAGACCTATTTTCAGGACGTCTCATGATCTGACAAACACCACTCTAGCTCGCATCTGCAGAAGGGCGATATTGGCGGATTGAGACGCAGCACATGCAAAAAAAAAAAAAAAAACATCTTAAAACCTCTACAGGATCAGTGTACCCCCCGCGATACAGTTGAGCTAATGTAGGTTAATGCATGAGGTTGTAAGATACAAAAAATTATTCACCAGGACATAGACATATCTGATATGGGCAGAAAGATTAACAAGAATTTAAGCTAACTATTACAGTGAAAGAATACCATGCTATTGTTTGAGAAGAGTGCACAATTATGAACTTGAAAATGTATGAATAAACCAATTAGGCACATTTGGGCAGTCTTGATACAACATTTTTAACTGATATGCAATGGTTCATTGGATCAGTCTACAACTTTGCACATACAAAGCTGTCATTTAGTGGCCAAAGTCTAATTGCGCCTGGGCTGGAATAATACAATATGGCCTCTCCTGCATTTCAAAGATGGTACAAAAAAAATACTAAAATCTAGATCTAATGTGTTATATTCTCCAACATTCATTTCACATTTCCACAAACTTCAGTGTTTCTTTTCAAATGGTATCAGAATATGCATATCCTTGCTTCAAGTCCTGAGCCACAGGCAGTTAGATTTGGGTATGTTATTTTAGGCAAAAATGTAAAAAGGGGCAGATCCTTAAGAGGTTTTAAACAGACGGATATTGATGTTTTTTTATTATTATGTTAATTCGATTTCTGCATGGCCACGGAAATTGTAGGAGAAGGGTTAAAAAAATAACCACCAGTCAGGAGGATACAGACAGCTCAAGAGGTATGCTTAGATATGCAGAAAAACCTACATATATATATATATATATATATATATTTTTTTTTACATAGAATGAAGCATAATGATTACTGCTCTAGATTGCAGGAAGCCGTTTCAGGTTTTGGAAAAATAATTCTCCAATTTACCAGCCCCAGCCATCCTCACATACTTTGTGCCTCCATATGTTTTGGGGTGCATGACGCCCCTGATATGTGTGCGTCCTGAATGTCCTGGGATTGTCCTAGCATAGCGGAGTAATTCTGGTGTTAATATAGGGGAATTTCAATGTTGAATGTATGAGCAGGACAGTCCTAATAGCACACTGACCAGGGAAGTGTCTTCTGTGGGCCACCCTCCAGTCTGTGGGGGAGTGGAAGCAGTGGTAGTCTCCTGGAGCCAGGTACACCACACAGTGGAACAGCTCATTCCCCTCTTTAGTCACCAGCAGGTCCTGGAATGAGCTGGGGTCCTCTTCATCTGGGAAACACGCACATAATTATGGTCAGCAGGCAGGGTGGTAAGGTGCGTCATACAAACCAATCCTAAATCCCTAGCCTCTAAACAAAACAGGATTAGATGTGTCTAATTCTGATAAGATGTATAAAAATGATTGGGGGCAAGGTGGGCCTACTAGGTCTACAACATCAGTTATACTGTATTTACCCGCCCAACCCTTTGAGATCAACAAGTCTCAAGGGGATTAAGGCTTGAATTAGGATTAGGTATTAGATCCCATTAGACTGGGGGGAGGGAAGAGGTACTCACTTGATGGCTTGATGGTACAGTTGATGGCCTCAGCCCAGGTGTGGGGTCCTAGGAAGGTCTCCAAAGAGTAGGTGACTCCTTTGACTTGCTCCACCTCACAGTTCCGCACCCGCCCAAAGTGCAGGATCTTCCCGTCTGCTGGGCTGATCTGAAGAAAAAAAAGACTCCGACATTTACGGCTTAAGCCAGGGATCTACTCCTCTATGTCTAGAATATACAGTACCTTCAGAAAGTATTCATACCCCTAGACTTATTTCACATTTTGTTGAGTAACCACCTGAATTCAAAATTGATTAAATATCGTTTCTCACTCATCTACACACACACCCCATAATGACAAAGTGAAAACATGTTTTGAGAAATGTATTGAAAATGAAATACAGAGATCTCATTTACATAAGTATTCACACCCTGGAGTCAATACATGTTAGAATCACCTTTGGCAGCGATGAATTGAAGCTGTGCGTCTTTCTGGGTAAGTCTCTAAAAACATTGCACAAATGGATTGTACAATATTTGCACATTTTAAATTCTTCAAGCTCTGTCAAGTTGGTTGTTGATTCATTGCTAGACAGCCATTTAAGTCTTGGCATAGATTCTCAAGCCGATTTAAGTCAAAACTGTAACTAGGCCACTCAGGAACATTCAACGTCATCTTGATAAGCTAGTCAGCTGTATATTTGGCATTGTATTTTAAGTTATAATCCTGCTGAAAGGTGAATGGGTCTACCAATGTCTGTTGGAAAACAGACAACCAGGTTTCCCTCTAGGATTGTGGCTGAGCTTAGCTCTTTTCCGTTTCGTTTTATAAAATAAATAACTGCCTAGTCCTTGCCGATGACAAGCATACCTATAACATGATGCAGCCACCACCATACTTGAAAATATGAAGTGGTACTCAGTGATGTGTTGGATTTGCCCCAAACATAAAGCTTTGTATTCAGGACATGAAGTTAATTTCTTTGCCACATTGTTTGCAGTTTTACCTTATTGCAAAAAGGATGCATGTTTACACTCGGTCATTTAGGTTAGTATTGTGGAGTAACCACAATCTTGTTGAGCCATCAGTTTTCTATCACAGCCATTAAACTTTAACTCTTTTAAAGTCGCCATTGGCCTCATGGTGAAATCCCTAAACAGTTTCCTTCCTCTCCGGCAACTGAGTTAGGAAGGACGCCTGTATCTTTATAGTGACTGGTTGTATTGATACACCATCCAAAGTGTAATGAATAACTTCACCATGCTCAAATGGATATTCAATGTCTCTTGTTTTTTTTACCCATCTACAAATGTGTCCTCCTTTGCGAGTCATTGGAAAACCTCCCTGTAAAACACTGTGTTTGAAATGTACTGCTCAACTGAGGGACCTTACAGATTCTCTCATCTCTGTACCCCACATATCGGTTATCATAAAAAATTATACACTTATTGCACATAGAGTCCATGCAACTTGTGTCTTAAGCAATTTTTTTACTCCTGAACTTAGGCTTTTCCTTAACAAATGAGTTGAATACTTACTGACTCAAGACTTTTCAGCTTTTAATTTTTTATTAATTTGTTAACATTTCTAAAAACATAATTCCACTTTCACATTATGGGGTATTGTGTGTAGGCCAGTAACACAAAATCAAAATCATTTTAAAAATTCAGGCTGTAATACCATTTTTGGGGAGAAAGTCAAGGGGTGTGAATATGGCACCTTTCCTCTAAAGTATGACAATTTTATATTTTCATCGTTGTTGTTTGTGTGTGTAGCCATGCCTTACTATCAAAGTGGCTATTAATATTTAACCTTAAGACTTTGTGATTCAGACTTCTGCTGATGTGTCCATTTTCCGAAAAAGGCCTGTCCAAGTCTACACGATGTGTTTACCATACTCCGTTGCTAATAAGGCATTATTTGTTCAACCGAATGGGAGCATTTGAAATAAGATCAAGCTCAAACAAGAAGGAAAAACATTATTTAAAAAAAAATATATGTTACTAGCAACTTCTGGGGTAGCTAGCTTTAGCTTGGTACCTAGCTAGCACCAATGCAACCAGCCTGAAAACAATGACAAGTAGAAACTGCATTCATTGTCAATATTCTTAGCAATGACTTAGAAATCCATGTAAGTATTAGCTAGGTAGCCACTTGTTCTCTAATTGAAATCAAACTTCAGTTCAAGGAAATAAAGCTAGATAACGAACCCCAGGCTAACGTTATAAGCAGCTATCTAGCTTCATCTGGCCTGCGGTCCGGGTCATGTGTTGTGAAGCTAGCCACAATAATGATTAGCCACAATAGTGGAATTCACAGTTCGCCTTCAAACAGATCGCAAGAGTCCTTCTTTGAAAGTGATGCAAATGGTTACAATTAGTGAAATCATGCCATATTTAGACTAGATAATGTTAAACGTTGGAGTGTTGGAATGTGGAGCAATGAAATGGGGTATCAGTCTACTTGGTGACACCCACAGAACACAACTGAAGAGTTTACACAAATATTAGCATCTTAGCTCCTATTGCGGCAGTTTGACTGTGGGAAATGAAATGATCACCAACGGCGACATAGCTTGAAGAATTCTGAAATTAATACACGTGCAAATGTTGCACAACCCAGGTGTGGTAAAGCTCTTAGAGACTTACCCAGAAAGACTTGCAGATGTAGTCGCTGCCAAAGGTGCTTCTACAAAGTATTGACTCAGGGGTTGAATACTTATGTAAAATACACATCTCGGCATTAACTGTTCAATATATTTGCTAACATGTTTTCACATTGTCATTATGGGGTATTGTGTGCAGATGTGAGAGAAAAAAATATTTAATCCATTTTGAATTCAGGCTGTAACAATAAATGTGGAATAAGTCAAGAGGTATGAATACTTTGAAGGCACAATACACACGCGCACGCATACACACACACTCACCACGCAGTGCGAGTTGCACACGGGCCGGACAGCCGGTTTGAGTTTCCGTCTAAAGAACTCTCCCAGGTTCCTGTATTGAATTAGGTCTTCCACAGCCG
Organism: Salvelinus fontinalis; assembly: GCF_029448725.1. Lineage (NCBI taxonomy): Eukaryota > Metazoa > Chordata > Actinopteri > Salmoniformes > Salmonidae > Salvelinus > Salvelinus fontinalis. Next base: position 22,000,867 of record NC_074674.1, read on the forward strand.
CCTCCTGCATGTTGACGCCAAACGTCCAGATATACAGACTGTAGACTGGCTTTCTCAGCCAGGTCGGTAGTTCCACCTGGTTCAGGCGACCCCAGGCCCGAGACAGCAGCCGTGTTGGGATGGTCTTGTACAGAGCAACCTGCGCCAGGGAGGGAGAGATGATTGGGTTAGTCTACACATAGTTAAACTGCATATTCTCACATTGGCTGCATCCTGGCTTATCCCAGATCGGTTTGTGCTGTCTGGCCAACTCCTATGCTCATTATTACACCAAACAACCATAGGGGTTGGCAAGACTACACAAACAGATGAGACAGGGCTACTACTTCTCTACTGGGTGAACTGTAACAGGAGAAGCTAGAACCATGGCAGACGAGGCTATAAAGTTGACTAGATCACTAAGCTTAAGGCAAGGCGCAATCGCAACTCTGAAAAGAGCATTAAAAGTCAACTGCATCAAGGCCATGTGCAGGATAGGTAGCAAGCGAGAGTTGACAGTGTTTTAACGCGCCTGAATAGATTGAACTTTTGCACTCCTGAAGTACGGTCTTCATTTACAGGTGCATTGTAGAAGCCAAATGTGAACCATCAGAACTCGCACAGATCATGTACATTTGCAAATTAAACTTAAAGTTTAAGTCGCATGGAAGCCATCTTGTCACGGCCTTACAGACCCCTTCCAGAAAATTGAAACGGAAATGGAGCTAGACCAAACTGGAAGTCTTCTGACTAGCTTGGAAAGACCGTAATGTGCAGTATCGAAGAGCCCTCACTGCTGCTCGATCATCCTATTTTCCCAACTTAATTGAGGAGAATAAGAACAATACAAAATGTATTTTTGATACTGTCGCAAAGCTAACTAAAAAGTAGCATTCCCCAAGAGAGGATGGCTTTCACTTCAGCAGTGATAAATTCATGAACTTCTTTGACGAAAAGATCATGCTCATTAGAAAGCAAATTACGGACTATTTAAATCTGCGTATTTCTCCAAAGCTCAGTTATCCTGAATCTGCACAACACTGCCAGGACCTAGCAGATTTTTTACTTTTAAACTCTGACAAAAACAGATGCTAGTTCTAGGTCCCAAGAAACAAAGAGATCTTTTGTTGGATCTGACAATTAATCTTGATGGTTGTACAGTCATCTCAAATAAAACTGAAGGACCTCGACATTACTCTGGACCCTTATCTATCTTTTGAAGAACATATCAAGAATACTTTGACAGCTTTTTTCCATTTTCATAGCAAAAATCAGAAACGTTCGGTCCAAAAATTATATATTTTCTGCATCTATGCTTTTGTCACTTCTAGATTAGACTACGGTACTGCAATGCTCTACTTTCCGGCTACCCGGTTAAAGCACTAAAACTTCAGTTAGTGCTAAACACAGCTGCTAGAATCTTGACAAGAACCCCAAAAATGTGATCATATTACTGCAGTGCTAGTTTCTCCACACTGGCTTCCTGTTAAGGCTAGGGTTGATTAAGGTTTTACTGCTAACCTACAAAGCATTACATGGGCTTGCTCCTACCCATCTTTCCGATTTGGTCCTGCCGTACATACCTTCATGTACGCTACAGTCATAAGACGTAGACCTCCTTACTGTCCCTAGAATTTCTAAGCAAACAGCTGGAGGCAGGGCTTTCTCCTACAGAGCTCCATTTTTATGGAATGGTCTGCCTACCCATGTGAGAGACGCAGACTCGGTCTCAACCTTTAAGTCTTTATTGAAGACTCATCTCTTCAGTAGGGCCTATGATTGAGTGTAGTCTGGCACAGGGGTTTGAAGGTGAACAGAAAGGCACTGGAGCAACGAACCGCCCTTGCTGTCTCTGCCTGACCGGTTCCCCTCTCTCCACTGTGATTCTCTGCCTCTAACCCTATTACGGGGGCTGAGTCACTGGCTTACTGGTGCCCTTCCATGCCGTCCCTAGGAGGGGTGCGTCACTTGAGTGGGTTGAGTCACTGACGCGATCTTCCTGTCCGGGTTGGCGCACCCCTCGGGTTCGTGCCGCGGGGGAGGTCTTCGCTGGCTATACTCAGCCTCGTCTCAGGGTATTAGGTTGGTGGTTGAAGATATCCCTCTGGTGTTGTGGGGGCTGTGCCTTGGCAAAGTGGGTGGGGTTATATCCTGCCTGTTTGGCCCTGTCCAGGGGTATCGTCGGACAGGGACACAGTGTCTCCCGACCCCTCCTGTCTCAACCTATTTATACTGCAATAGTTTGTGTGTCGGGGGGCTAGGGTCAGTCTTATATCTGGAGTATTTCTCATGACTTATCCTGTGAATTTAAGTATGCGCCCTCTCACTCTCTCCTCACTCTCACTCCCTTTCCTCCCTCTCAGAGGACCTGAGCCCTAGGACCACGCCTCAGGACTACCTGGCCTGATGACTCCTTGCTGTCCCCAGTCCACCTGGTCATACTGCTGCTCCAGTTTCAACTGTTCTGCCTGCGGCTATGGAACCCTGACCTGCTCACTGGATGTGCTACCTTGTCCTGGACCTGCTGTTTTGGACTCTCTCTCTACCGCACCTGCTGTCTAAATCTGAATGATCGGCTATGAAAAGCCAACTGACATTTACACCTGAGGTGCTGACCTGTTGCACCCTCTACAACCACTGTGATTATTATTATCTGATCCTGCTGGTCATCTATGAACGTTTGAACATCTTGGCCATGTTCCGTTATAATCTCCAACTGGAACAGCCAGAAGAGGACTGGCCACCCCTCATAGCCTGGTTCCTCTAGGTTTCCTAGGTTTTGGCCTTTCTAGGGAGTTTTTCCTAACCACCGTGCTTCTACACCTGCATTGCTTGCCGTTTGGGGTTTTAGGCTGGGTTTCTGTACAGCGCTTTGTGACATCGGCTGATGTAAAAAGGGCTTTATAAATAAATTATTATTGAATTCTAATTTGTTAACTGTGCACTTTAGGGATCGGCTGCCTGGGGATCTTCCCCACCCCTTATCCCCGCCGAACAGCTGAAGCCCTTAATGATATTCCATCTCAAATCCAACGCGGCTACGAACGGACCACCGGCACAATAAAAAAATGCATTGGAATAGCCCTTTATTTACATGGCCTCAGATGCGAGGTCAGGGTAATACATGTAGAAATCAGATTTAAAATACACCTGCAATAGAATAGGAGTTTAACAGGTAGGTAAGGAGGGTCTCAAAAAGCCTTTTGACCCCAGGATTAAAAAGCTTAAAGCTGATCAGAGTTCAGACTGTAAAACAGAAAAACAGTGGAGAAATACTGGAGCTTATTTTGGAGCTTAACATTGCCGATAGAAATATAATGTATAGATCAAACTGACAAACCGATTCAATGTGCACAATAGAGAGAAGAATGTCTGTTCTACAACATTTCAATGCAAATTCTCTGGAACTTTGCGCACCCTCCTGAATTTAAGCCAAACCGGTGCTGCATGCTGAGTCTGGACCCGCCCACATAACTCATAGGCAGTAAGGTCCTGTAGCTCCAGAGATGATCACAGATCTTGTCCAAACTGCAGGAAATAGATCAGCTGAGGATATGGGTGGCAGACAAGTTCTATCTCCATGATTAAGTATCCACTTTGATTAATAGGCCAAGGGGAGGCGGAATAGATCAACATTTCATTAATAACATTAAATGCTTATTGGTAAGGGGGAAACAGCATCCATTGAAACTTAGGCCACTCACTCGCCCCTTTGCCGCGACAGTGTGAGCAAGCACAGCAGGAGAAGAAAACAAAGCATTCCTCCCGTTATTGTGTGGATCACACAAAGGGCCTTTGATAGGCGTTACGATAGAGGCTGGGCCGAGATCAGAGCTCTGCAGGTCCATATGGGTCTGGCCATCTGTGACGGGGGGGGGGGGGGCGCGCACCTCACATCAGTGGCTCTAACAGAGCACTTCTAGCCAAGAAAACCTAGTGAAGCAGGGGAAACAAACTATGTTTGGTAGGAACTGTAATGAACATAGGGGTTATTCAAGTGGATTTAAAGTGCTTTTTCAAGTGTTCCAGCTGCGATTTACTTTGTACTGGAGGAACTGGTATCCTAACTCAACTAGTATTATAGGACTTGGTACCTCTGGATACTGAGATTGTGTGAGACAGAATGAATGAATGTCTCTCACACACACACACACACACACACACACACACACACACACACACACACACACACACACACACACACACACGAGAAAAACGCTGTAGTAGCTCGTTAGTAGGGAAGTACTCACCCTGCTTGTTGGTCTCCAGCCAACCTTGGCCAGGGGCTTGAGTGCGCCGAAGGTCAGGAAGTAGTAGAGGAAGCTGAGCGGCCATGAGCGCAGCCGCAAGACGGGCCGGGACATGCAGCTCAACTGGCCAAGACGACGCCGCAAGGCCAACTGAGGGAACTGCAACCTGCGCAACCATACAAAGCCCGGGGTTGGCACAGGTATGGCAGTGTACACACAGAGTCACCGACTCACAAACACAGGCAGGACAGAGACTCACATTCACAGACAAGCACAGAGTCTCACCCACGCGCACACCCACAAAGCACGTGAAAAATGACAGAACGTCCACGCAAAGACGTGGGTAAATACACGTATAATGGGGACTAAATGACACGACAACAAAGCACAAACAGAAATAGTTGACAGATGATGCCCTCTTACGTTATACTGTTCAAACACAGCACATTCCTATCGGGAAATAGGCTACTGAGCCGTCACACGTTCTGACTGCAGAACCTCCCCCAGAATCGCCTCAACCACCTAGATGATAGTCTTCCACAGTATCTCATCTAAAACACCCACGTGGTTTGTTTCCTGAAAATTCATATTTCATACAGCACCCACTCTACTCTTCAGGCTGCTTTTAGTCAAATCAACTGTCTCTCCTTAAAATATCCTAATTTCCGACTCCCATCCATCCAGATCTCTCAATATGACATGTTAAAAAAATGCATCACTTTATTCGCTTAGCCTTAGGCGGAGAGGGATTTTAAATGACAAACTCTGTGCTCCCGAAGTGTGGGTGGTAAACACACAGCTAAAAACGCATAGAAAAACAGCATATCCACCCAACAGTCAAATCCATAATCTGTCCATGACTATGCCTGGCCGCACTGCATAGGTCTATTAAAATAGGCCTCAGTGGTGCCTGTGTTGTCCTGACCCTGTACAATAGGAACAACTAGGGCAGCAGTGGACTGGACTCTAAGGGGGAGACCAATGTTCTCAACAAGGGACATCCAACACACACAAATGTACAACACCAAAGGCTATTAGATGCGATATGGGGGGGGGGTATAGCTAGTTCTCAGCCAAGTGACAGGAGGTGCTGCAGCCTTAGCTCTGCAAAATCCAGACTTGTGAAAAGACAGTGAGCGAGTGAGAGTCCAGGTTTGAGAGAAGCGGTGGCATAACACAGGCTAGCTGTATAGCCTCTGTGGGGCTATCTATAGGCTTAAAGAAGACCTGTCCACTCTAATCAGGATAACGGCAAAGCGTGGAGGCCATGCCATACATGGTTTAGCCACTGACACCCTAACGGACAGCCGTCAGTCAGCAGCACCTTACCGCCAGAATCACTGGCATACACACAGATGCTGCCAGCTAGAGAGGACCTGTAGGCCAACAACCCTAATGACAACAAGGGAGAAGGGCTGGAAACAGTTGACCCCCGACCATCTCTCACGCACGCACACAATCCAGAGACACCGATATTACACACACTGAACTGACAGAGAAAAAAGTGGTGTAGTGACTGGCGAACAGTAAGTTATCTCCCGTGGCGTCTATATTAATCCCTGTGTTATTATAGACCTGTTTGGCCTCTGCGTTGAATCAGATCAATTGAATGGTGCTTCACAGGCTGGTGTTGATGCCCCCTTTGTGAAACTGCTGTCAGACGATCACTCGCCACTGGCAGCACAGCCGTTCAGACACAACACTGCCCATATTGTTCCACTATCTGAATACACATGTATCAAAGGATGGCCTATAGATCCGGAGCGGCGTGTGGAGCTGTGAGGTTCAGTGGGTCCGCACAGACAGCCGCACACCACCACATTTTACTGTGTAATTTCTCAAGGGTTTGAGGACCACAGCGCGGCAGTCATGAAGGAAAAGGATAACATTAAACACATCTGAATGATCCACAGCGATTTAAGATCGCCCCATTCTGGAAATCTGGAATGAAATTCCTAATTCATCAGGGAAAAATCCCATCTCTGATTACTTTGGCTCCACGGTAGCTGGGTACGGGATTACTTCCACTGAGGCACACTGCTGTATGGTGTCTAGTTAACTGGAGATAGCGACTGCTCTCCTCATAGTTACCGCTGGCTGGCTGGCCTAGTTTGGACTGCAGAGTGTTAGACTGGGCCACTCATCCTCTCTAAGCTCTAAAAACAGAAAAGCAAGGTTTACTATAGAGCCTGGCCGGGTACACAGCCTATAATTAGATTCCAGCTAATGGCGCTAATATAGATTTAGGGCAATTCCACGATAACGGAATTGCGCTGAGACTCAGATTTCTCACTTTAAAAAATGTATGCCAAACAAATACCATAGATTTTTTTTAAGTTTCACAAAACCATACAACTCTATGCACAAGGACTACTTTTAACAATTTAAACAACATTTTACAAAAAGAGAATAACTCTGCAGATGCAAAGTTGGGTAAAATAAATAAAAATAAATAAATAAATATTTTTTTTACGTCAACATTCAAAAGATAAAATTAAGAATGGGGTGTCAGCTATGACACATTGAATTTAATGAACTACAGTAAGTGAAGTGGATTTACACCCGGTAACGGAATTGCATCATGGCTCCTTGATCTGTATTACACAGAAATGTATAATTATGGATATGAATGCAACTCTTTATAGAGATGAATACTAAATAGGTACAAAAACAAGGGGTAGAAATATGCAAAATCCATTGCATATTTCGATATTATTCTACACACTGGCTCTTATTTTAAATGAGCCCCCCCCAAACAAGAAACCATTTGAACCGACCTGTTTCACAAGTTAAACATCAAAGTACAGCAGAGTATAGTTCAGTACAACTCTAGTGTGCTCTACTGAACTTTACAATACTCTAACTCTACGCTGCTTTACTGTACTGAACTCTTTCTTTACTGTATTGTCCAAACTTGTGAACCAAACTGTGGTTTGACTATGATTTTCCATTGCAGAAATTCCGTTATTGTTTTTTCTGAAATTCTTTGAAGATTTGGTAACGGAATTTAGAGTTCACTTAATTCATCAACAAAATTGATATCAGTAAAAACACTAAGTAATTGACAGACCTTCCTTCACTTGTTACTTCTGTAATTGTTCATTATCCTCCCACATGAGGAAGAGAAATGAGAAAATATCTTAGACACACTTTTTTATACACACAAACGTATGTGGACACCCCTTAAAATTTGTGGATTCAGCTACTTCAGCCACACCCGTTGCTGACTGGTGTATAATAAAAAAAAATAATAATAATAATAATAATAAAGCACACCGCCATGCAATCTCCATAAACAAGCATTGTCAGTAGAACGGCCTTACTGAAGTGCTCACTGACATTAAAACGTGGCACCGTCATAACAAGTCAGTTCTGCCCCGGTCAACTGTAACTGCTGTTATTGTGAAGTGGAAATGTCTAGGAGTAACAACGGCTCAGCAACGAGGTGGTAGGCCACACAAGTGCACAGAACGGGGCCGCCGAATGCTGAAGCATGTAGAAATAGTCTGTCCTCAGTTGCAAGACACTACCGAATTCCAAACTGCCTCTGGAAGCACTGTTCGAACTATTCGTCGGGAGCTTCATGAAATGGGTTTCCATGGCCGAGCAGTCGAACAAAAGCCTAAGATCCCCATGCGCAATGCCAAGCGTCGACTGGGGTGGTGTAAAACACACCGCCATTGGACTCTCGAACAATGGAAACACGTTCTCTGGAGTGATGAATCACGCTTCACCATCTGGCTGTCAGACGGACGAATCTGGGTTTAGCAGATGTCAGGTGAACGCTACCTGCCCGAATGAATAGTGCCAACTAAAGTTTGGTGGAGGAGGAATAATGGTCTGGGGCTGTTTTTCATGGTTCGGGTTAGGCCCCTTAGTTCCAGTGATGGGAAATCTTAATGCTACAGAATACAATGACATTCTAGACAATTCTGTGCTTCCAACTTTGTGGCAACAGTTTGGGGAAGGCCTTTCCTGTTTCAGCATGACAATGCCCCTGTGAATAAAGCGAGGACAAAAATAGAAATGGTTTGTTGGGATTGGTGTGGAAGAACTAGACTGGACTGCACAAAGCCCTTACCTCAATCCCATTGAACACCTTTGGGATGAATTGGAACGCTGACTGCGAGCCAGGCCTAATTACCCAACATCAGTGCCTGTTATCACTAATGCTCGTGGCTGAATGGAAGCAAGTCCCCGCAGCAACGTTCCAACATCTAGTGGAAAGTCTTCCCAGAAGAGTGGGGGCTGTTCTAGCAGCAAAGGGGGGACCGACTCTATATTAACGCTTATGATTTTGGAATGAGATGTTTGACGAGCAGGTGTCCACATACTTTTGGTCATGTAATGTATGTGGTTTTTTGGTAATGGTATTTCAACGCACTAGGAAATGTTTCTTAAACTTCCCGAAGGGAGAAAGATTACTCCTAAACTAAATGTGTTGATAGTAATTGGCAGGGGTCTTTACTTCAAAATGATGTATTTCTAATACCTTAAGACTTTTTACGAGACGTTTTCTAAAGACCACTTTTCCATCTGTTTGACCAGAAATCAAAGCCTTTACTTATTCCTAATATTTATGATGGAAAATGGTAAAAAAAAAAAAAAAATCTCAAAAAAGCTTACATTTGGCATTCTCCTATGAACTTTACGTTGGTACTCATGGGTCCTTTTACATGGAAATTACCCTGAAAGTCATTAATTTGCTGTAATTGAATCTCAATTCTCATACAAGTCAACCAGCGCAGTATCATTTAAATATTATTTACCGTAGCCTGTCATGCACCTTGGTTTCAGCAGACGCAAAGTATAGCTTAAATATCCCAGCCAACCACAACAAACGCAACAAAAGTAACAAAAAACCAACACGTAAAGAATACACTTCTGTAATTGTTTTATTTCCCGGCTATCCAGTCTCCCTCCACCACACAAAACGCAGACACCAACAGCACCCCCCCCCCTCTTCAATGCAGGCACATATTAGCCAATCACTGGCTGCATAGCATTCTCTCTCTCCTCCTTCGCTCTATCTACATCAACAGTCTCAGCCGCCACACAGATCTCTAAAACTACATCTATCCCTCACTTCTTTCAGGCCCACTTCCGAGGTTGGCTGGGTAAGGCAGGCTAACTGGCTGTATAGGGCTGGCCTTGGCCTGGCCCAGATATATTATTCCTCCTTAGACTGGCCTGCCTGGATGGGGCTTAAGGGCATTACGCTGCAATTAGGCCAAACAGCGGCTTTGTGCTGCATGGGACAGAGAGAGAAAGAGAAGAGAGCGAGAGAAAGACGGGGCTTTGGGAGAGCGGACAGACTGTGGCCACTCAATATTCAGCCCCTCGGTTGTCCCGCTCCTCATGTAGCAGCTCAACACGCGAAGTGCACACAACCCCCCACTCACAAACCATAACTGCCCGAGCTTCAATCTCACAGCAGAACATTACATTAATCATCCCCTCTATGCTCGCTCTGGTCATCCCTCTCTCACTCGCCTTTAATCCATCTCACATACTGTAAACAATCACTTTACAGGGTGAAAACCATTCGTTCCCTCTCGGCGTCAGTCTTGTCTTTGTCATGTCTAACAAGCATGTTATACACATGCTAAGGCATCCTGTGGTCATTCATCTCTTGTTCTCGCTCTCATTCTCTCCTGCTCTCAGCATACCTGAATCGGTTCCTGTGGCTGAGTGCTTGGGCCCCGTGGCCTGAGACGTTGCCGCCGTTGCCTCCCACCTGCTCCCCGGCAGCTCCAGTGGAGCTGATCGTCCGGAGCCGGCGCACATCAACCCTAACTCTGTGGAGATTGTAGCAAGACGGAGGGCTGTGCAAAGACCTGCAGCATCTCACCATTTCCCTGAGCTCTGCGCTGCCGCCCGCTGAAGGCTCCTGTTCTGACACATGATCACTGAAGGCGTGGGGGGGTATTACAGACGCTTCTCTCTCGCGCTCACTGGGGCTGCCGCTCTCGCTCGGTGTGCGCACTTCTGTTCTCTTGCTGGATCTCGTTATCTCGCTCTGCTACTCTCAAGCCCAGCCCCCTTCTCTGGTAGGACGGATGTGACGTGGTGGAGGGTAATCCGTTCGCTCCTCTTCTCTCTCAGGGATCCAAGGGCCTCTGGAAGTGATTTTGTACTAGAAAATGGGCATTTTCTGGGTGGGCTGACTGTTTCACGGCTGACCTGAAAGGAACTGCAGCAGACTGGTGACGGTGGGAAACTGGAGGAGGACTGGTCTGTCTGGGGGAGGGGCAGTTTGATGATAGGAGGGAAATGCGACAAGTTTGGTTTGCAATTCCTATGGTTGTTGATGTAAAGAATATTTGCTGGTCCGTGGTGTGTAATGAGGAGCAACCAGACGCTGCACTTGACACATTCATGACATTGCTTATTCCAGTTACTAATAAGCATGCACCCTTTAAGAAAATGACTAAAAACTGTTAAATCCCCAAGGATTGATAAGGAATTGAAAAACTATGGTTGAGAGGGATGAGGCAAAAGAGATAGCAAATAGGTCTGGCTGTACAACCGATTGGCAAACGTACTACAAATTGAGAAATCATGTGACTAAACTGAATTTAAAAAAAGTAGTTACAACAAAGACAGATGCATGACTAAGAATGATAGTAAAAAGATTTGGAGCACCTTAAAAAAAACGTTGTCTTTCAACAATGACAAGCCACCGGGGTCTGACAACTTGGATGAAAAATTAGTGAGAATGTTAGCGGACAATATTGCCACTCCTATTTGCCACATCTTCAATTTAAGCCTACTGGAAAGTGTGCGTCCTCAGGCCTGGAAGGAAGCAAAAGTCATTCCCTTACCTAAGGATAGTAAAGTCCCCTTCACTGGCTCAAATAGCCAACCAACTGTTACCAACCCGTAGCAAAGTTTTTTTGAAAAAAAAAAAATGTGTTTGACCAGATACAATGCTATTTTACAGTAAACAAACCGACAGACCTTCAGCACGCTTATAGGGAAGGACATTCAACAAGCACAGCACTTACACAAATTACTGATGACTGGCTGAGAGAAATTGATAAAAAGATTGTGGGGGCTGTTTAGTTAGACTTCAGTGTGGCTTTTGACATTATTGATCATAGTCTGTTGCTGGAAAAACTTGTGTTATGGCTTTACACCCCCTGCTATATTGTGGATAAAGAGTTACCTGTCTAACAGAATACAGAGGGCGTTCGTTCTTTAATGGAAGCCTCTCAAACAAAATCCAGGTAGAATCAGAAATTCCCCAGTGCAGCTGTCTAGGCCCCTTAATTTTTTCAATCTTTACCAATGACCTGCAGTTAGTTTCAGAATGGGTGGGAAGAAATAAATTAGTACTAAATATTTCAAAAACAAAAATGTGTATTTGGGACAAATCATTCACTAAACTTCAACTAAATATTGTAATGAATAAGGTGGAAATTGAGCAAGTTGAGGTGACTAAACTGCTTGAAGTAACCCTGGATTGTAAACTGTCATGGTCAAAACGTTGATAAAACCGTAGCTAGGATTGGGAGAAGTCTGTCCATAATAAAGTGTTACACTAACTTCTGAACAACATTATGAACAGGGCAGTTCCTACAGGTTCTAGTTTTGTCGCAGTTGCCACAAAGAGGGACATTGGCTCAGAACAGGGCAGCACGGCTGGCCCTTGGATGTACTCAGGTAGCAAACATTAATATGCATGTCAATCGCTCCTGACTTAAAGTGGAGGAGAAAATGACTTCATCACTACTTGCATTTGTGTGAGGTATTGACATGTTGAATGCACCGAGCTGTCTGTTTGAACTACTGGCACAAGACACCCATGCATACCCAAACAAGACATGCCACCAGAGGTCTCTTCACAGTCCCCAAGTCCAGAACAGACTATGGAAGGTGCACAGCACTACATAGAGCCATGACTACGTGGAACTCTGTTCCACATCAAGTAAATCACACAAGCAGTAACATTAGATAAAAAATAAAAAAAAGAATTCCACCTTAAGGAACAGCGGGGAATGTGAAGCAACACATAGGCACAGACCTGCATAAAAACACGATAACATGCGTACTATACACACACACACTAGTACACATGGATTTTGTGTTGTGAATAAGTGGTAGTAGATTAGGGGCCTGAGGGCACACAGTGTGTTGTGAAATCTGTTACACAATTTTAAAAACATTACAATACATTCATAACTGCTTAATTTTGCTGGACCACAGGAAGAGTAGCTGCAGCAGCTACTGGGTTCCATAATAAATACAAATAACCCCATCAGCTAAAGTGTTCACCGACCCTGTTATAGACTCCTGGCAGCTACCCTATACTGCTGATCTGTATCGTTTTGTATTACAGTATCTTTTTGGCATTCATAAGTATGCCATACCTTGTTTTTCTCCTTAGATTTTGGCCTGATTTAGGGAGCCTGGAGTCCACTGCTTCCTACCTTATCCTATCCTACCATCAGCTCAGCAAAGCTCAGTGAATAGATTAACCCCCCACACACTATCTGTGGTTTTGTCAGTTAATCATTTCAGAAAGTTAATCGTCATCATTAGACATCTGTTGCCTGACTGGTAATTTTTTAAGTAAGATTTTAAAAGCCTACTCAAGACGCAGTTCCAGTGTTTCCCCTATATTCCTTTAGCAGCGGAGGCCCACCCTTGCTAAATCGTTGCCACTGCTGCAAAAGACATGTAATTTAAAAGATACAGTACCAGTCAAAAGTTGACAGCTGCTCATTCAAGGGTTTCTTTATTTACCATTTTCTACATTGTAGAAACAAAGTGAAGACATCAAAACTATGAAATAACACATGGAATCATGTAGTAACCAAAAAAGTGTTAAACCAAAATGTATTTTACATTCTTCAAAGTAGCCACCCTTTGCCTTGATGACAGCTTTGCACACTCTTTCCATTCTCTAAACCATGAGGTAGTCACCTGGAATGCATTTCAATTAACAGTATTTCAACATCTGGATGAGAAGCTTGCCCAAAGTACCTGTTACTCAGGCCCAGAAGCTAGGATATGGATATAATTTGTAGATTTGGATAAAAAAACTCTAAAGTTTCCAACACTGTTAAAATAATGTCAGAGTATAACAGAACTGATATGGCAGGCGAAAACCTGAGGAAAATCCATCCAGGAAGTGGGATGTTTTTGATGTGGGTACTTTTCAACTGAATGCCTATAGAGTTTCTAATGGGTTAACCCATATTGCAGTTCCTATGGCTTCCACTAGATGTCAACAGTCTTTAGACATTGTTTCAGGCTTGTTTTCAGAAAAATTAAGAAGAATGAGATTTCTCTCTCAGTGGACTGAGGAAGAACGCAGAGCTGGTTTGCGCGCATGACCGATTGCACGCCCTTCGTTGTTTTTCCTTTCTTTTGAATACGCTATTGTCCGGTTGAAATATTATCGATTATTTAGACAATTGACAACCTGAGGACTCATTATAAACATCGTTTGACATGTTTCAACGAACTTTACCGGTACTATTAGGATGTATTCGTCTGCATGTTTTGACCGCCTTTGAGCCTGTAGATTACTGAACAAAACGCGCCAACAAAACTGAGTTTTTGGGATATAAAGAGGGACTTTATCGAACAAAACAAACATTTATTGTGTAGCTGGGACTCTTGTGAATGTAACCACACGAAGATCTTCAAAGTGATCAATTATATCGCCATTTCTAACTTTTGTAATTGCTTTACTTGGTTGTAAAATGTTTGTATGCTTTTGTAAGCGGGGCGCTGTCCTCAGATAATCGCATGGTATGCTTTCGCCGTAAAGCCTTTTTGAAATCTGACAAAACGGCTGGATTAACAAGAAGTTAATCTTTAGGTCGATGTATAACACTTGTATTTATTATGAATGTATATTATGACTATTTCTGTATTTTGAATTTGTCGCTCTGCAATTTCACCGGATGTTGTCGAGGTGGGTCGCTAGCGGAATGGTGAAGCTGGCTCTCATGAGAACCGCCACAGGAAAGGAAGACCGAGAGTTACCTCTGCTGCAGAGGATAAGTTCATTAGAGTTTCCAGCTTCAGAAACTGCAGCCCAAATAAATGCTTCACAGAGTTCAAGTAACAGACAACTGTTCAGAAGACTGCGTGAAATAGCAAAGAAACCACTACTAAAGGACACATATAAGAAGAGACTTGCTTGGGCCAAGAAACACGAGCAATGGACATTAGACCGGTGGCAATCTGTCCTTTGGTCTGATTAGTCCAAATCTGAGATTTTTGGTTGCAACCGCCGTGTCTTTGTGAGACGCAGAGTAGGTGAACGGATGATCTCTGCATGTGTGGTTCCCACTGTGATGCATGGAGGAGGTGTGATGGTGCGAGGGGGGGGGGGGGGGGTTGCTGGTGACACTGTCAGTGATTTATTTAGAATTCAATGCACACTTAACCAGCATGGCTACCACAGCATTCTGCAGCGATACGTCATGGTATTTGGTTTGTGCTTAGTAGGACTATAATTTGTTTTCAACAGGACAATGACTCAACATACCTCCAGGCTGTGTAAGGGCTATTTGACCAAGAATGAGAGTAATGGAGTGATGCGTCAGATGACCGAGTCTCATCAATCACCGGTCCTCAACCCATTTGAGATGGTTTGGGATGAGTTGGACTTTAAGCGTGAAGGAAAAGCAGCCAACAAGTGCTCAGCATATGTGGGAACCCCAAGAATGCTGGAAAAGCATTTCTCATGAAGCTGGTTGAGAGAATGCCAAGTGTGCAAAGCTGTCAAGGCAAAGGACGGATACGTGGAAGAATCTTCCATATATTTTGATTTGTTTAACACTTTATTGGTTACTACATGATTCCATATGTTCCATTTCATGGTTGAGGTCTTCACTATTATCCTACAATGTAGAAAAACCCTTGAATAGGTGTCCAAACTTTTGACTGGTACTGTGTGTGTGCGCGCGCGCGCATATACAGTTGAAGTCGGAAGTCTACATACACTTAGGTTGGAGTCATTAAAACTAGTTTTTCAACCACGCCACAAATTTCTTGTTAACAAACTATAGTTTTGGCAAGTCGGTTAGGACATCTGCTTTGTGCATGACAAGTCATTTTTCCAACAATTGTTTACAGACAGATTATTCCAGTGGGTCAGAAGCTTACATACCCTAAATTGACTGTGGTTTTAAACAACTTGGAAAATTCTAGAACATGATGTCATGGCTTTAGAAGCTTCTGATAGGCTAATTGACATTTGAGTCAATTAGAGGTGTACCTGTGGATGTATTTCAAGGCCGACCTTCAAATTCAGTGCCTCTTTGCTTGACATCATGGGAAAATCAAAAACAAAATTTCAGCCAAGACCCCAGGAAAAAACATTGTAGACCTCCACAAGTCTGGTTCATCCTTGGGAGCAAAAGGTACCACGTCATCTGTACAAACAATAGTACACAAGTATAAACCCCATGGGACCACGCAGCCGTCATACCGCTCGGGAAGGAGATGCATTCTGTCTCCTAGAAATGAACGTACTTGTGCGAAAAGTGCAAACCAATCCCAGAACAACATCAAAGGACCTTGTGAAGATGCTGGAGGAAACAGGTACAAAAGTATCTATATCCACCGTGAAACAAGTCCTATATCGACATAACCTGAAAGGCCGCTCAGCAAGGAAGAAGCCACTGCTCCAAAACCACCATAAAAAAGCCAAACTATGGTTTGCAACTGCACATGGGGACAAAGATCGTACTTTTTGGAGAAATGTCCTCTGGTCTGATGAAACAAAAATAGAACTGTTTGGCCATAATGACCATCGTTATGTTTGGAGGAAAAAGGGGGATGCTTGCAAGCCGAAGAACACCATCCCAACCGTGAAGCACGGGGGTGGCAGCATCATGTTGTGGGGTGCTTCGCTGCAGGAGGGGCTGGTGCACTTCACAAAATAGATGGCATCATGAGGTAGGAAAATTATGTGGAATTATTGAAGCAATATCTCAAGACATCAGTCAGGAAGTTAAAGCTTGGTCGCAAATGGGTCTTCCAAACGGTCAATGACCCCAAGCATACTTCCAAAGTTGTGGCAAAATGGCTTAAGGACAACAAAGTCAAGGTATTGGAGTGGCCATCACAAAGCCCGGACCTCAATCCTATAGAAAATGTGTGGGCAGAACTTAAAAAGCATGTGTGAGCAATGAGGCCTACAAACCTGACTCAGTTACGCCAGCTCTGTCAGGAGGAATGGGCCAAAATTCACCCAACTTATTGTGGGAAGCTTGTGGAAGGCTACCCGTTTGACCTAAGTTAAACTATTTAAAGGCAATGCTACCAAATACTAATTGAGAGTATGTGAACTTCTGACCCACTGGGAATGTGATTGAATAAAAGCTGAAATAAAATCCTTACTATTATTCTGACATTTCACATTCTAAAAATAAAGTGGTGATCCAAACTGAGCTAAGACAGGGAATTTTTATGAGGATTAAAGTCAGGAATCGTGAAAAGTTTAAATGTATTTGGCTAAGTTGTATGTAAACTTCTGACTTCAACTGTATGTATGTATATATTCTTCCAAGACACGCTTTTAAATGGATAGTCATTGGCTCAATGACGGAAGTCTATGGGAACAGCTAGCATGTCATTGCGCTAACGCTAGTAGTCGCACACTATAGGCCTACTATACTCCCAAAAGTGTGCAACTATTTTCTCAATATTGTTTATCCAGCAGTCTGATGTTGAACTTCAGGGGTGAGTTCCTACTCTATTAGTTACTCAACCAACCCGTTTTGACCAAACAGGAAGGTGGTCCCTAAAAGCCACAAAAAGCAGGAAACAGGACCCACTTCCTTATCTGAAACACTGACGCTACAGACTACGTATCCTGTGAGATGACTCATCTAAACAGTTACCGTAAAGACAGGAACTGTCCAAATAAAACTTCAGTACAGACTGTTTATCCCTAAATTCACGTAGGTTTTTGACCACTTTACTGTAACAGTTCCATTTTAAAACACTCTTCGGTTTAACTAGAATACATTGAACAATTTCCATAAACAGTTACGTATTTCAGCTAACGCATTAGACCAAGTTCATCAAACAGTACTGAGCTTATTTCAAAAAGAAACTCAGAACCTTACCTTCTCTTGGTGTTTTGTCTGAAATGTGAATAAAATTGACAAAGACGAAGTTAAGTCTCTCACTGCGTGCTAGTTAAAAGTGAAGACTCTACTCTCACAACAAAGTGCTGCATGCTGACTAGACAAGCCCTTTAAGAGACTTGAATGTGATATCTGCCCACCCACCCTCTAAAGACTGTCAATGCTGGGTGATGTCATCAGAAAAAGTAGCCCGATGGGCCAAACACACAAATCTACTGTAGCTGTACAATATCTCATCATTCATCAAGTTTACAGCAGAGCTAACTTATTAAAAGCTAGAATCCTTAATTGATACAATAAAAAGTGTTCTGCTATGGGTACAGGAACTGACCATCCATGATATCAAATGTATAGTTTTAACCATGTTTGTTAACATATGTTGTTTCCAAACATTGACCTAAAACAAGCTTATATTTGAGTTATGGGGTATGACAGTTGAACTAAGCTCATGAAGCATTTATAAGTTATATTCTTCTGGAATCAATGGGTATATCGTTAAATTTACAAGTAAAAAAAATGTAGCAACTAAGGATTCTTTAACGATTTGGGGCGATGAACTGTATTCAACTAGGCCGATATGCATCCATGAGCAGAAATAGAAAGCACCACAATTACCCTATTTAAATATTTGGTCATTTTATTTTGAGTAGTCTGGACTTTCTATCGGTAGATGATTTACAGATACTACTAACAAACTACGCCCATCTGTTGATAAGCAACTGCTTGCTAAGGTTACGGTAAAGGTTAGAGCTAGGGATGCACGATATAAAACGGTGAAAATATCTGGAATCGGAAGATATTAGCTAAAATGACAACGTCGGTATCTGCCCAATGTCTAGTTTAACGCCGATGTGCAAAACCAATGTCAAAGCTGACGTGCATACCTGTATAATGGTAGGTACGTGACGTAATGACGCCATGTAAAATGTTGCGGTACACGTGCAACACAGCATTCCTAACCTAGCCCACAATGTCTGCTGTGTGTATCGAGCAGTCATTTGAAAGAGTAACAACATTTCAGCAAGACAACGCCAAGATAACGGAATTCATTGCCCTTGACAATCAACCGTTCTGTCGTGGGTGATGTTGGCTTTCGCCGACTGGTCGAGCACCGGTACACGTTGCCCTACCAGAGTTGAGTTACACAGTAATAGCATCACTGCTGTTAGCTTCACGACATAGTATGAAACGCCATTTGGGTCTTCACGTGTCAAAAAAGATACATGTCAAATAACAGTTCTATTATAGAATGTTGTGTGTTCTGAATTTGCACGTGCAAGCCAAGCACCACCACTACTATCAGTGGCACTGTCAAAGCTGTACAAAACAATTCTGCAAACAAGCAAACACCGACCACGAACGATGTGTTTACAATACGGCCTTGGAAATAACACATTTGTTAGACCGCAACTTCTGTGGTAGCTAGCTTTAGCTTGGTACCTAGCTAGCACCAATAGCCTGAAAACAATGACCAGTAGAAACGGGAGTCATTTCATTATTCTTAGCTATGAATTAGGAATCCTTGTAAGTATTAGCTAGTTAGCCACTTGTTGTTCACCTATTGAAATTTAACTTCAGTTCATGATCATAAATAGCTAGCCAGCTACTTAACCCTGTTGCCCAAAGCTATCGTTATAAGCAGCCAGCTAGCTTCATCTGGCTGGTGAGGCTCGACCGGAGCGGGTTGTGTTGTGAAACTAGTCACAATAAGGATTAGGCACAATAGCGGAATTTGCAGTTGGCCTTCAAAATAAAAGTACCTATTTGAAAGCGATGAAGGATACAATTGGTGGAATCATGACATATTTAGACTAGATAATGTCAAACAATGTTGGAATGTGAAGCAATGAAATGGGGTATCAGTCTACTCGGTGACACGCACAGAACACAACTGAAGAGTTTACGCAAATATTAGCATTGTAGCTATTGCGGGACTGAAATCACCTTCCCAATCAGCCTATTGAGTGTATTGACATTCATATTGCACTGTACAGGTTTACCTAAGGATTGGGGATCAATGCAATGGGTTATCAGTCTACTCAATACCCAAGATATTTTCCCCCAACGTCATCCTCAGAGTTATCAGATGCCAAAACATCCATGCAGTATTGTTTTCCCTCTGGAAGTGTTCAATACACAAAGGTTGACAATACATGTGGCTCAACACAGATGTTTCAGAGTCCCGCAATAAGAGCGACGAAGCTAATGTTCTCTGGGTGTCACCGAATAGACTGATACACCATGTCATTGATCCAGAATCATAGGTAAGGATGTACAGTGAAATAAGTATGCCACCAATGCAATTCTAAAGTATAATACAGCCAGTGTGATTGCAACAGATTGTCATCAAATTATTGTCTTATTGATTTTATATAATATTCCAACCTCATTTAGCATGATCTATTCAATTATGGCATAATTCTACTATTTGTATTCATTTGCATCACTGTCAATGAGGTACTTTTATTTTGAAGGCTGACCGCAAAGTCCACTGTTGTGGCTAATCCTTATTGTGGCTAGATTCACATAGATGGACTCCCAATCACAGCCGGATGTGATACAACCTGGATTCAAACTAGGGAGTGTAGTGACACCTCTTGCACAGAGATACAGTGCCTTAGACCACTGCGTCCGTGTGTGTAACTATTTAACAGTACTAGAATGCTTAAAAATCCGCAAAAATGTTAAATATTGGTATCGGGTTTTTTGGCAAGGAAAATATCGGATATCGGTAACGGCCAAAAATGTCATATCGGTGCATCACTAGTTAGAGCTACGGTCAGTAGATATAGTTGAAATCTTACTGAGTCTGTAGTGCATCTACAGATGGACTATCAAAATAAGGTGTTATGAAATATTTAGATGTTCAAAATGTATCCATCTACACAAATGTAAAATATGTTACACCAATACACAATACCTCAGTGGCACTCTTTACAGACAGATTTAGCAGTTCCAATTTGGGTAGAGACTAGAGAGTGAGACAGTGAATGCTCCTATCCCAGTAGCTGGCTCAGAATTGTGCATGCGTCTTTGGCTTGTCTGAGGGAAAAGTGTGGGCCCCTCTCCAGTCTGCTCATTACCATTCCAGTCACGTCTCAGCCCAAATTCACCCGGAGAAAAACTCAGGCCATTGTTAGGAGGGCATGTGCATTTGGTTCTTTGAGAAGCGTGGGCCAAACTATGTATTTGTTCCAATGGGTTGTGTGTGTTGACTAGGGCTGGGCGATAAACTGTAAAAACTATAACTATATATTCATTCACGGACCAGTTTGGATTTTTACATTACCTTCTATAAAACGGTATTTTTATGTTTTATCTGTCACATTAAATATTTCAGAGCTGTGAAAAAGATACATTTTGATGTGTTTGTAACAAGATAGATACAAGACACTAAAGACCAACATATCAAACCAAAACACTTTTCCAAAACACTTTTCCAAAGGTATATTGGAGGTATTTAGTCAATCCGAAATACATTTGCAACATTAACAGTAACAAAAAAACATTTCACTTGCTATGTCTGATTGTTTATCTACCTTAGTCGAATTCACTGACTAAGTCGCTCTGGTTAAGTGTGTCTGATAAAATGACCAAAACGTAAACAATTCCAAAGCACACTGGTTATTATTTTAGGCCTTGTTTCAGGGGTGGAGCTCATTCAAATAATACCCAGCGTGCTTTGCAAGTGTTCATTTAGCAGACACTTATCACACCATAGTGCCATGAGACTTCAGATACGAATGCAGGGTGAAATGGGCCCAGAAAAGTGTGAATCGCACAAAAAAAAAATAAGTATAGAAAACTATTTTGAAAACAAATTACAGTTCACAGAAATATCTTGTTACAAAATACATTGGATTGTAGTTCAGGCCGTAAAAATCTACATGACAAAATACTAAAGTCATTTAAATACGCGTTTCAAAATACAAATACAGTATGAAACTGCCAACAGCTAAAGACTACTAGCAAACTTGCCAGCACAACAAGTCAACAACTTCAGGAAGGTACGCTTGCCAAATAGAGACCGCTGGAATTCCCTCGTGGCATGTTGTACTGAACAGTTCACAGGGGGTGGAACTGAAAGTCCATCATGTTTGCTGTTCCATGTTTATTTACAATATAGCAACAACTTCATTTGCAGTCAAGGAATATCCCTAAAACAATCCCCCATACCAGTCAATGAGCTTGCATTTCCACTGGGAACCTCACTCCACACTCTATTCATTGCAAAGCCGTATTGAGCAAGTCTGCTGGCCATGCCCCCCAAAGAGCACATTTCACAATAAGCAAAAATCTATCACAGTTTTGGTGAATAAATAATCACCCTTTTGTATCTGCAATGACATCACCTATGGTGCCACTTGCCTCTCACCCATGTTAAATAGCCTAAGCAAACAATAAGCTTTGTGAAGCCTGTTGTGATTATTCCTATGGCACACAAACAAAGGGCCTGTTTTGATTACTCCTATATGACACCAACACTATGGACACTAAGAACACGGTGACCCTCTTCACTCGTCACTAATCTAACTGTAAAATCTCACAGAATGAGCCTCAGTATCACTTCTGGATCAGGTTTGCTAATCCAGCTGTTCCAAACCAACTTGATTAAGTCAAAAACATGTAGGGCATTAGAGGCCCAAAGTGAGGAACAAATATAGTTCTGCACTCAGAAAAAAAAACATAACTAACACAGAGAACTTAAACTGATGAAGCCAACAGACCTGGCATAATTCAAAGCAATGTTGTGATCTCAGCAAACAATATTTTGCCTACATAGGCTAGATCATAGGTGCAACAGAACTGAAACTGTCTTCATGTGAAAGCAATTCATTTCGGAACAGCTGCTCATCTTGAACACGAGGGTAGGTACTTTCCAACTATTGGGGAAGGAACAGCGTTATGGCGACACAAACATATTCCCTGTGGAGCCACAAAACACAGACAACGCAAAACAGAGCAACAGAACACAGACAATGCCAGCAAGCAGGACGAAAAGAAAGAGCAGCATGGAGGAAGGACACAAATGGACAGGGTCCGACGGACAAACACGTAGGAAGCTCAATCACACATAACGCACACATCCTTTGAGTCTTAGCTCTGTACACACTTCTCAGCATCCAGAGGTGTCAACTTGAGGTTGAGCGTTGGGCTTACATGGAGGGACTGAAAAACCACAGTGCTCAATCATACCGGGTGTGGGTTTTCCTTGCTGGCGAGTTGAAATTCGAGTGAGCTACGCAAGTCCAACCAGTAAACAGTGCGCTGAATTAGTGTTGACAGCAAGCATAAGACAAGTGATAATTCTCTGCACAACACCCATCCTGGTACCTGGGACCGTGACCAGGTCCAAAGATACAGTACAATAGATTGACACTTGAATTTACCCTACCTGGGCGTCATTGGCGATGCGTGGAGGCACCTCCACGCCAATCTTGGTCAACTGGCGGTCCTTGTAGCGACCGTACTGGTCGTATCCCATGTAGCCCCCGCCGGTGGCGATGAGGAGGGGAAAGGGCCTGACGCGAGCCTGAAGGCCTAGAGAGGCTGCATTGAACCGCCCTCGCCCTGAATATACACAGAGGTTTATATTAGGAACAATTTAAGCATTTCCCATAACAAGTATTGCATATACAGTACCAGTCAAAAGTTTGTACACCTACTCATTACATATTTTTTTCAATATTTTATACATTGTAGAATAATAGACATCCAAACTATGAAATAACACATATGGAATCATGTAGTAACCAAAAAAGTGTTAAACAAATCAAAATATATTGTATATTAAAGATTCTTCAAAGTAGCCACCCTTTGCCTTGATGAAAGCTTTGCACACTCTTGGCATTCCCTCAACCAGCTTCATGAGGTAGTCACCTGGCATGCATTTCAACTAACAGGTGTGCCTTGTTAAATGTTAATTTGTGGAATTTCTTTCCTTCTTAATGCGTTTGAGCCAATCAGTTGTGTTGTGACAAGGTAGGGGTGGTATAGAGAAAGATGTATTTGGTTGAAGAGCAAGTCCATAATATGGAACGAACAGCTCAAATAAACAAAGAGAAACGACAGTCCATAATTACTTTAAGAAATTAAGGTCAGTCAATACTGAAAATATCAAGAACTTTGAAAGTTTCTTCAAGGGCAGTCACAAAAATCATCAAGCACTATGATGAAACTGGCTCTCATGAGGACCGACACAGGAAAGGAAGACCCAGAGTTACCTCTGCTGCAGAGGATAAGTTCATTAGAGTTACCTGTACCTCAGATTACAGTCCAAATAAATGCTTCAGTGTTCAAGTAACAGACACATCTCAACATCAACTGTTCAGATGGGACTGCGTGAATCAGGCCTTCATGGTCGATTTGCTGTAAAGAAACCACTACTAAAGGACACCAATAATAAGAAGAGACTTACTTGGGCCAAGAAACACGAGCAATGGACATTAGACCGGTGGAAATCTGTCCTTTGGTCTGATGAGTCTAAATCTGAGATTTTTGGTTGCAACCGCTGTGTCTTTGTAAGACACAGAGTAGGTAAACGGATGATCTCCGCATGTGTGGTTCCCCCCATGAAGTATGGAGGAGGAGCTGTGATGGTGTGGGGGGAGGGGGTGGTATGTGATTTATTTAGAATTCAAGGCACACAACCAGCATGGCTACCACAGCATTCTTCAGCGATACGCCATCCCATCTGGTATGCGCTTAGTGGGACTATCCTTTTTTTTTCAACAGGACAATGACGCAACACACCTCCAGGCTGTCTACGGGCTATTTGACCAAGGAGAGTGATGAGTGCTGCATCAGATGACCTGGTCTCACTGTCTCTGAATTTGCTACCCTGGTGTCAGAGGTGAGATGGCGCCCCTGTGAGGCCATTGGAGGATATGCATATTATTGGTACCATTTGAAAGAAAACACTTTGAAGTTTGTAGAAATGTTAAAATAATGTAGGAGAATATAATGCATATGGTAGGAGAAAATTCAATGAAAAGCCAAGCAGAATTTTTTTGAGAGACCATCCTCTTAGAAATGTAAGAGAAAGCTCATATTGTAAAATAGCTCCCTGGATGTAATTCCTATGGCTTCCACAGGGTGTCAGCAGTCAGTTCAAAGTTTCAGGCTTGTAACTTCAAAAACGAATAAGAAATAAGAGTTTTTGTATAAAGACAGTCTTGAAAATCAATGTCATCGCACGCCATGATGAAGTTGCGCACCTGCTTAAATCGGCTCCCTATTGAACATACTTCTTTCCGAAATATATATTATAGTTTGATTACATTTTAGGGTGTCTGAGGAGTAAATAGAAACATAGTTTGACTTGTTGAAACAAAGATTAGGGGTAGATTTTCAGATTCCTTTCTCTGCAAGTTGAACGAGTGGATTACTCAAAATCGATGGCGCCAACTATACAGACTTTTTGGGTTATAAAAAAGGATTTTCCCTAACAAAACGATACCAAATGTTATCTCTGGGACTCTGGATGACAAATCAGAGGGAGATTATCAAAAAGTGAGTGAATATTTAATCTTTGTGAATGTATGAAACCTGTGCCGGTGGAAAAAATATTTTGATTTGGGGAGCCGTCCTCAAACAATCGCATGGCATGTTTTTGCTGTAATAGCTAGTGTAAATTGTACAGTGCAGTTAGATTAGCAAGATTTTAAGCTTTCAGCCGATATAAGACATTTATATGTACCTAAATGTTTAACCGCTATAATAACTATTAGAATTTTTGAATTACGCACCCTCCAATTTGACAGGAAATTGTACCGCCAGTACTGATTCCCGAACAGGTTAAAAGAAAGTTTGTAAGCAACACAGCAGGGTAGAGGGTAGTAAAGCTAGTGTGTTCATTGAGTGTGCTCATCTTATTAGCACAGAGACTAATGTGAAGGTAGCCTAAGAGTGTGTCAACAGCCTCAGTCAACAATATGTGGGTTGTAAAAAGCTGGGTCGGACTGAGGATGTCATTGTGAAACTCACCACTGGATAATGAACACCATGGCCACTGCTGAAACTGCCGGGCTCTTTGTGCTCTGAGGAGGAGCCAGTCACTGCAGACAGACAGAGAAGCAGCACATATTATAAATGTACCCAATGAGATGGACTCAAATGTAGTTTTTCCTACTTGTCTGCGTCAAACGTATTGGCATTATGATACAATACCCAAACCATTGCAAACTATACCAATAACTGAGTGGCTATTTGACAGTCAGATGAAGTCAAAAAGGAACTCACAAAAACAGCAACCCTCCTGTTCGGGTTGGACATGTCTGTAAGGCTATTAATACTAAGGCATCTTCCAGAAACTGTCACTGACAATTTGACAGACACAATGCAGAATCATAAAGTAGGTCGGTGTGGTATATATACTTAAGCAATAAGGCAAGAGGGGGTGTGCCTGGATACAGCCCTTAACCGTGGTATACTGGCTATATACTACAAACCTCTGAGGTGCCCCATTTGTGTTATAAAACAGGTTACCAACGTAATTAGAACATTAAAACAAATGTTTGTCATACCAGTGGTATACGACACATTTTAGCCAATCAGCATTCAGGGCTCGAACCACCTGGTTTATATAAAGCCTATAATATACTATATTGCTGACAAGTAGATTTGTTGACACGAGTAACAAGACATTGGCATCATAAGGTAAGAGCTTGCTAGTTAGCTTACACTAGCTGGCTAGCTAATGTTAGCTGCAAGAATTTATGAAATGAGCAAAGCAGAATTCATTTTCTCCCACCAAGACAGCCACTGTGTCTTTGCGACTCTTCCAATAGTGTGTAGCTACCACACATTGAAATAGAAATTTACCTATTACCTGCCAAATCTCCCTGCATTCAGTGGCAGCTGATAAGCGCACACCTTTCCTAAGGACGCTGCCATCTTGTGAGTGTGTAGAACGCTAGTGTTCTACTTTAAAGTGTTATGGCAGACAACACCTATTGGTGTATTGCCGCCACCTACTGTACGGAGTCCTTAAAAAAATAAAAATATATATATATATATATATATATTACTCCCCAAATAAATGCTATATGTGCCTGCTGCCACCTACTGTTTTGGTTGTATATCAGCCCAAATAATTAACATAAAACTAAACAAAATAAACTCAATGTACTCCTTTATTCAGATTCAACTGTGGACGCCCATCCCTATAGGAAGAGCATCTTCGGACATGCTTTGCAATGTTTCAACAGTGAAGTTCTGGTCCTTGTGTAATGTGATATTGTACCCCCTAGCCCAATTGTCCTTTGTATATTATTTATATATGCACTTGTGTTCCCACATGTACTTCCTGTATTGATTTGTTGTTTTGTTTTTTTACTTTAAAAAAGTGAAGTCCTGGAAACTCAAACTTTTCAGCCGCAGATACTGTATCGTTACAATACCCAGTTTCTTGGACTTCTTGTTCAGTACAATTAATCATATGTGCAATAAACACCATAAAAATCCACCTTCACCATCAGCATATCAGCTCCCCTCAACTGTTGAACAACACTGAATCTACGGTCTACAGCGCATCCACCGCCATATTTTCAGCTCCTTCAACTATTTCACGTGCATCAGTGTAGGAGCCCTGCTGTGTAGCCCTGGCCACTTTACCCGCGTTTACCCTAACCGGGCACTCCGGGGAATTTGGAATGTGGTTTCCATCACAATTACATAATCGAACACCCTCAGATTCTATAACAACATTCCTCCGGCACACACTTGATACATGTCCATACCTTTTACAATTCCGGCAAAACAACGGATTGGACACAAAAGCTCTCGCCGCATATCTAACACATCCCATCTTCACATGTGAATGGAGATACTCTTCGTAAAACATCAATAATACCGACAGGCTTTTTAATTTCTTCAAATCCACTTCAAAATTCCAGCGTGCTTCAACTACTCCTGGTATGCTCCTCATAAACCACGAGGTCTCTTCATCCAACGCGACGCCTAAAACGCTAGCGTTAACAACCAATCATAACTCGGGATTGAGGAACGCTGCTGCTTATTCTTCTTCTTCGGGGTTTATCGGCGGTTGGCATCCACGTATGGTGCTTTACCGAGATACGGTACTGGAGTGTGGGCCAGAGACAGGGAGAAACTAAATCCTACCTGCCAGCCCCATTGCTCTTAAACAAAGGTAACATATTTGAGACTATATCTAATGACGTTCTACTCAGTATACTCAGATACTAGATATCAGCCTCTCTCTTTCCCTCTGATAATGCCCTACACACTGTAGTAATACATGCTCCATGGTCTCCGTTTCCTGGCAATAGTCACACTTTCCCGTAGGATGCTTTCCTATCACAATTAAAGTCTTATTCAACCGGCCGTGTCCCACCCTTAATCTTGTAAAAATATCCTCTTCTGTCCCTTCCTGCTGTCCTCCCCTCCCTGACGTTCCTCTGTACTTGAAATAAATTCCTGCCCTTAGTATCTCTATTCCACTGCTCCTGCCATCTCTGCACCATCACTGTCCATATCAGGCTTTTTGCCCCTGCCTTGCTTATCACCTCCACATGGGGTAGGACCCAAGTAAATCTTATCTGTATACCCATCTGTCTAATCCTGCCATGGATTTGTTGCGCCTCAAAGCAGGTTGTGTTTGCTATGTGAGCTGAAGGACTGGAGACTCAACACTGCACATGAATCAGAGCAAATAACTACTCTGTCTGGCTTGACTTCCTCCACCCACTGCAAGGCCAACAGTATGGCCATCAGCTCCACCGTATATACAGCCAGATGATCTGTAATACGTTTCCTGACTGCCACCCCACATTCCTGCACTACAAATGCTGACCCAGAACGTCCTGTCCTTGGATCTTTTGAACCATCTGTGTAAATGGCCACAAAATCCTGATACACATTATCCAGACTTCTCTTAAACAAATCAGATGGATCAACACCCTCCCTATCTTTCTGTAGTCTCTCCAACACTTCTAGATCAACTACTGGAGGTGAGAGTAGCCATGGTGGATTTACAGGAATAGCTACCGTTGGACTAAACTCCCTTCCATACAGTCCCATCCCCTTCGCCTGGGTATTACCCACCCAGTCAAAGCTTGTGTTCTGTCTTCGCTCATGTTAACCAGCATGACTGTAGAATACCTTTTGCCGGATGACACACCCCATGTCCCTGTAGGTTGACCCAATAATTCATTTCCAGCTGCTGTCTCCTAATCTGCAATGGCATATCCCCCATCTCCACCTATAGTGTAGCCACTGGGGACGTCCGAAACGCCCCACTACATATTCTGAGTCCTTGCCCATGTATGACATTTAGCCTTTACAATGATGTCCGGGCTCCTGAACCATACGCTATACTGCCATAGTCTATTACAGATGAGGTCTGGGCTGCCGAACCATACGCTATACTGCTATAGTCTATTACAGATCGGATCAATGCAACATACATGGTCTTCATTGAGGAACGCCCAGCTCCCCACCCCTTCCCCGTCAGACAGCGCATCACATTTAGCACCTTCTTACTCTTTCCCACCACTCTCTCAATGTGTTCTGCCCAGGTCAGTCTAGTGTCAAATTACACCCCAAGGAACCTGAAGGCCCCCACCCTCTCCAAGTTTCTCCCATATAACCTCATCTCCCACCTTCCTCCTGGTAAAGAACACTGTCTGAGTTTTCTCTACAGAGAACCTGAATCCCCACATTCAACTTCTTATGGCTGGGAGCAGTATTGAGTAGCTTGGATGAATAAGGTGCCCAGAGTAAACTGCCTGCTATTCAGGCCCATTTGCTAATATATGCATATTACTAGTAGGTTTGGATAGAAAACACTCTGAAGTTTCTAAAACGGTTTGAATGATGTCTGTGAGTATAACAGAACTCATATGGCAGGCAAAAACCTGAGAAAAAAATCCAACCAGGAAGTGGGAAATCTGAGGTTTTTAGTTTTTCAAGTCATTGCCTATCGAATATACCATGTCTATGGGGTTATATTGCACTTCCTAACGCTTCCACTAGATGTCAACAGTCTTTAGAACCTTGTTTGATGCTTCTACTGTGAAGTGGGGGCGAATGAGAGCTGATTGAGTAACAGGTCTGCCAGAGTGTCATGAGCTGATCATGCGCGCTCACGTGAGAGTGACCTGCGTTCCATTGCAATTCTAAAGACAAAGGAAATCTCCGGTTGGAACATTATTGAAGATTTATGTTAAAAACATCCTAAAGATTGATTCTATACATCGTTTGACATGTTTCTACGAACTGTAATATAACTTTTTGAACTTTTTGCCTGGACTTGCCCGCGCGTCGTGAGTTTGGATTTGTGAACTCAACACGCGAACAAAAAGGAGGTATTTGGAGATAAATGATGGACTTTAGCGAACAAAACAAACATTTATTGTGCAACTGAGATTCCTGGGAGTGCATTCTGATGAAGAACATCAAAGGTAAGTGAATATTTATAATGCTATTTCTGACTTCTGTTGACTCCACAACATGGCGGGTATCTGTATGGCTTGGTTTTCTGTCTGAGCGCAGTACTCAGATTATTGCATGGTGTGCTTTTTCGGTAAAGCTTTTTTGAAATCTGACACAGCAGTTGCATTAAGGAGAAGTTTATCTAAAGTTCCATGCATAACACTTGTATTTTCATCAACATTTATGATGAGTATTTCTGTAAATTGATGTGGCTCTCTGCAAAATCACTGGATGTTTTGGAAGCAAAACATTACTGAATGTAACGCGCCAATGTAAACTGAGATTGTTGGATATAAATATAAACTTCATCAAACAAAACATACATGTATTATGTAACATGAAGTCCTATGAGTGTCATCGGATGAAGATCATCAAAGGTTAGGGATTCATTTTATCTCTTTCTGCTTTTTGTGACTCCTCTCTTTGGCTGGAAAAATGGCTGTGTTTTTCTGTGACTAGGTACTGACCTAACATAATCATTTGGTGTGCTTTCGTTGTAAAGCCTTTTTGAAATCGAACACTGTGGTGGGATTAACAACAAGTTTATCTTTAAAATGGTGTGAAATACTTCTATGTTTGAGGAATTTTAATTATGAGATTTCTGTTGTTTGAATTTGGCTCCCTGCACTTTCACTGGCTGTTGTAAAATCGATCCCGTTAACGGGATCTTAGCTGATCTCAGCCAAAAGAGGTTTTAATGCCCATCGCTCTACCTCATCAATTGCTTCCTGTACCTTCCTGACTATGTATGGCACATTTCTTCCCCTCTTCCATAAGGCCCCATCATCTGTAAATAACGACCTCCCAATATCCATCCGTACCTGAGAGTAAACATCATTGATCATGATTGATCTTCCTCCTACCCTCATTATATCAAGCATGAATAACAACCCCTCCTTCCACATTATATCATAGGCCTTCTCCACATCAAAAAAGACAGCTGCAACAGTTTAATTGTTCACCTGAGCCTTCCTGACCTCTGCTTCTAAGCAGAGCACTGTGTCCATAGTTCCCCTACCATTCCTGAACGCACTCTGATGTGGCGATACTAGGCCCCTGCTCTCCAAGAAGTAAGTTAGCCTCTCCGCAATCATACGTTCTATAATCTTACATTCATGTGATGTTAAAGCTATTGGCCGATAGCTTGTTGGCCTCGTTGGGTCCTTCCCTGGTTTCCGGATTGGTACCACTACTGTCTCCTTCCATCCAGTACCTCATCACTAAGACTGGCCAACATAACATAGCACACCTCATCTTTCCCAGGTGAAGTTAACCCAGCCTTACCTATTGCCTTTTTCACCTCTGCCATGGTAAATGGTGCATTCAACGCATCATTTACATCCTCCCTCCTATCCAGCACTCCAGGATGCTCCTCTCTCGTTCTCTCTCTCCCCATCTGCCCCATTTGCCAAGTTATGCACTTGGACAAATGCTTTGGCCATCATCTCTGCCTTCTCTCATCTGTCACTCACTGCCACATCCTTCCCACTCGTCAACACTGGATAATCCCACTCCCTTCTTAGCCCACTCATCCTCTTAATCATCCCCCACACTTCTCCCACAGGTGTCGCCCTTTCAATGGTGTCACAGAACCGACGCCAACATGACCTCTTTACCTGACGGATAGTTCTCCTCAACAGGGCCTGGGCCTGCATATACTGAATCAGATGTTGGAAGTCATGCATCCTTTTCAGTACTTCATATGCCCTGTTCCTATTCCTCACCATTTCCCCACACTCCTCCGTCCACCATGGGACTGCTTTCCTCCTCCTCCTCCCTGAACTCTTAGGTATAACCTCAGTAGCTGCCCCCACTAACGCTGTTCTCACCCAGTTATTCATACTATCCACATCCCCTCTCATATCCACCCGAGCCATCACCTGCTCACTCAGCACCTTAAACTGATCGCATTTTCCCTTCCAAACACCCACCTGCCTACTCTATCCATTGACACCTCCTCCCTCTGGCCTACTGTGCATACTATAGGGTAATGGTCACTCCCCACTGTCGACTCCTCCCATACCTCCCACTCACAGAAATAAAAAAGTAAACTGTCTGTTAATTACATAATTTTTTCACATTGTTGAGGTCACTCAAATGTTTCAAAATGGGAACCCCTGGCCTACAGGGAGGAGGTAAAGGCCTTGGCAGAGTGGTGCCAGGAAAATAACCTCACCCTTAATGCCAACAAAACGAAGGAGCTGATTGGTAACTTCAGGAGACAGCAGATGGAGCACGACCCCATCCACATTGACTGGCCGCAATGGAGAGGGTGAAAATCTTCACGTTCCTCGACGTACACATCACTGAGACCCTGAAATGGTCCATACATAGACAGTGTGGTGAAGAAGGCGCACTAGCGCCTCTTCAACCTCAGAAGGCTGAAGATATTCGGCTTGGCCCCTAAGACCATCACACACTTCAACAGATGCACCATTGAGAGCATCCTGTAGGGCTGTATCACCGCCTGGTACAGCAACTGCACTGTCTGCAACGGCAGGGCTCTCCAGAGAGCGGTACTCAACCCTGCACCTTAGAAACTGCTGCCGATAGTCATTGTAATATCATTAAAGTGATCACTTCATACTGTTTTACCCACTTCATATGTATATACTGTATTCTAGACAAGGTTCATTCTATACAACTAATGCTGTACACAACTTTTCTATTAATATACTGTCCATAATGTCTGTACACACAATCATATACATTTATATTCCTGACTCTGACATTACATTTTTGGGATTTGCGTATATTGTTAGGTATTATTGCACTGTTGGAGCTAGGAACATAAGCATTTCGCTACATCCGCAAAATATGTACATCCTGTTTCCATTGATCATCCTTGAGATTTTTCTACAACTTGATTGGAGTCAACCTGTGGAAGATTAAATTGATTGGACATGATTTATAAATGCACAGACCTGTCTATATAAGGTCCCACAGTTGACAGTGCATGTCAGAGCAAAAACCAAGCCATAAGCTTGTTAGAGGTTCACCTAGGGGTCATGATTGGGGCTGTACCAAATGTTTGATGTATTAGAATAATTGATTATGCTTATGTTGTATTAATAGAAGGGGAGGGGTTATAAGACCCCTCCCTCCTTACATTTATAGGGTCCTAGACTACAGATTAACAATATATATACATTATGAGGTTTAATATTGTTCCACAGTACTTTTCTAGGCTCTTGGCCTCTTATGAAGATACTGTCTGAGAAATGTGTGACTGTGAAGACAGAACTCTGCAGGGGAGTGTAAGAGATAGGAGACTAGTCAGACATTCCACTATAAATCAACTTGGACATTTACTGCTAAGCTTTTAGATAACACTAAAAGCCTTGTTTATATAGCTGTGTATGCATGGTTTTGGTCTCATGAGTAAAAGGTAATGACGTAGGCAGTGACATCACTAAGGCTGGACTTCGGGTTTAATAAAAGCAACTTGGGACCTTTCTACTTTGCAGAACTTACTCAGAAACACGCGTTATGTTCCTGTTGGCAACTTCTGTCTGCAATTGCATTAGTAAAGGTTTTTGAATTATTGACTTAAAGATATTGTCATAATGCTAATTTCACCAATGAGCCAATGACTGACAAGGAACAAGGAACGAACCCCAACATTTGGTGAGCTAGCCAGGAGTGAGTGTCAACCCCCGGTTGGAGGAGATTCCACACCATGTGCCAGAGCTCCAAATTTAAAAAGGTAAGCAGACACCCGTTTAATCTAAGTCTGTTATTAATTGGCATTCACTGGTGTGGCACCTCACTCAATTTAAATTCTAGACATACACTTTGAATATGACATAGTCGGATCTTAATTTGGTAACTTTACGAAACGGGCTATTGGTGAAATGCATGATGTCAATATAGGATGAATGAAATGAAAGCTTGATGATTTTAATTTTAATTTGTTTTGTAGTTATTTTATTTTGCAGAGATGGTTTGACGAGGCTACCTGAGGCATGCCCTATCTACGGAGGGGTGGCCGGTTATGAGTTAAATACTAATTCGTTTTGCAGAGGTGATTCAGCGTTAATCACCTCATTTTATTTGTTGGATACTAGTTATTTTTTTATTTTGTAGAGGTACCCAGTGAATGAGTTGAGTTTGTTATGAATAGTGGTAATTTTGTGTGAAATTTACCAAGTGAATGAGTTGAGTTGTTTATGAATAGTGCGTTATATGTTTCATTGTTTGTTCGTCTATGGATTAGGGCGGGGTTTATTGGGTAATGGCCTGATGGTGGATTCAAAAATTAGGAGTAGGACAGAAGTTATTTAATTAAAAGCTTGAACGTATTTGTTAGTGACACTTTCCTACCATAGTATTGGAAATGTACAACCCTTAGTATACCAGTAAAAGAAATACGAAGAAATTCTGTGGAAATTTTCATTAAAAGTTAATGTGATTTTATCACCGGCAGGGGGCACTGGTGTATAACATATTACTGTTACTCTACACCTAAAATATCACATTAGGAATTGAAGTCTGCCATTCGGGTTTCTCTGTGAGGCCCGTGTGTGAAATATATTTGAGTTTAGTAGAGCCATTTCTATCTAGCCTGGATTAAGTGAAAATATAATTAGCAATACAGTATCAACCACTCTTATTTAACACACGCTGAAAGGAGATAGAGAGGAATTTATATAGGCATATTCATACATATTACACCCACTTTAGAATAGCCCTATAGTCTGCGTGTAATGTGTTTTCCAATTACTATCTAAACAAAAAGCCGGAGAACAATGGCACAGTTAAACCAGAATGAGGAGATAGGAGCAATGAAGCCTGTCACGCCTGTTGAATATATGCAAGAGAAGTTTCCTGCTGTGGAATTTACATTCACTTTTGAGAAATGGCATGTCTGGACAGAGATGGCAGGAGAAAATAGATATCCAATGGCTGGATCATTCAACAAGACTAGGTTGGATTTAGTCAAGGAGATAATTCAGACAAGAAAAATGGACAAAAAGAAGGGGATGAAGTGTGCCCTTATATCAGAAACTGTGATGGGAATGATGGTGCTGGAAGAAAACGGATGCACAGTTCCTGGAGGGAGTTTTCCCTCGCCACCCCAACTCACTCTACAAAAAAGGAACAGACTGGAAGACCTTAGACATCTGCTCAAGTTGTTTCTACAGGCTCACCACAACCATGGACTGGAAGAGGATATGGGCCCACCAGAGCCCCTCGTGACTGGACAAACACTCAATGTTGGACCTGTGGGAAGTTGGGGCATGCAAACCTGAACAAGTTGTTGGAGCTTCCCTGAGCAAATAACAGGGGCATCTGGACAGCCCAGGAATGTGTACTGGACAAAGACTTGTTTGATGAACCTCTGCTTGACTCTGACATGGTGCTGTTTGTTGATGGTTCTGCTTATATAGATCAAAGCACAGGGAAGAAACATGTAGGATTTGATGTAGTAGATGTGGGAGGTGATATTGAGGTTATACGCAACAGACAGATTTATTACAGTTTGTGAATTGGGGGAAGGGAAGGCTACTCAGACTCAGCATATGCTATTGGGATTTGTTTGTCATGGTGTGGGATTTGGAGAGCAAGAGAGTTTACTAATACCAGGCACACGCCTATTAGTAAACTCTCTTGCTCTCCAAATCTATTAAAAACAGACCTTATGTTTTTTGTTACCCCCAATTTCGTGGTATCCAATTGTTTAGTAGTTACTGTCTTGTCGCTACAACTCCCGCACGGACTCGGGAGAGGCGAAGGTCAAGAGCCATGTGTCCTGCTTCTTAACACAGCGTACATCCAACCCGGAAGCCAGCCGCACCAATGTGTCAGAGGAAACACCGTACACCTAGCGACCTGGTCAGCGTGCACTGTGCCCAGCCCACCACAGGAGTCGCTAGTGTGAGATGAAACTACTGATATCCCTGCCGGCCAAATCCTCCCTAACCCGGATGACGCTATGGTCGTGACCGGCTGCGACAGAGCCTGGGCTCGAACCCAGAGTCTCTGGTGGCACACTGCGATGCAGTGCCTTAGACCACTGCGCCACCCGGGAGGCCCACAACAGACCTTATGTTGAACAGTTGATTGAAGCTATGTGAAAACCTAACACATTGGCTAGTGTCAAGGTTGAGGCATACACGGTTTGGTATGATAATACTAGAATTGGTAACAGCATAGCTGATGAGGCGGCCAAATTGGCTGTTTCCCGTTGTCACACACATGCATTTTATTTTTAGTTGTTTGTGTCATCTGAAACTACTAATCTTGAGAAACAGCAGCAGGCTGATATTCTCAATCACCAAGTGTGGAGGGAGAGAGGGTGTGCTCTCTGTCCTAGGTCTGGCTTGTTGCTATATCTTTTGTATGGCATGCCCTGTTTACCATCAACCATGATCTTTAATAATTGCCGATTGGCTCATGAAGTGAGCCATTCGTCAAAGGGGGATATGAGAGGAGAATGGAGGAGGAGGAGAATGTTTGAAAATTTGACCCACAATTTGAATCAGCACGTAAAACAGTTCAATTATCGTTGCGCGACATGTTTGTTATATAACATAGACAAGGGAACTCCACTGTAACCAGGGAAGTTCCCCACTCCAAAAGGACCTTTTGTCTACCTAGCTATGGATTTCATAGACATGGTAGAGCGAAAAGAAATAGATACTGCCTGGTGATAATTGACAGGGATTACCAGGTGGGTGGAACCATCCGTGATGCGCGAACAGTTGCAAAATTGCTAGTTAAGGAATTTATGCTCAGGTTCGGAGTGCCTGAGGTTTGTCTGCAGACAATGGTACCCATCTCACAGGAGATGTGGTTACCCAAATGGCCAAAATGATGGGTGTTGACCAGAAGTTTGTGTCCATCTATCAACCGTGGAGTAACTAGAGTTACTGAGGTCTAATCTGGACCCTGAGAGGCTCCCTTGTCAAACTATGCCACTCCACAGGAATGACATGGGTAGAGGGATTACCTCTTGTCCTCATGAAAATGCGCAGCAGCCTTAACAAAGGTATTGGGTGAACACCTTATGAGATGTTAACAAGACGACCAATGAACACCCCAGGGGTGAGACCTATGACTGATCGACAGACAGACATAACTGAGATATAGTGTGACCATCTTGAGTACATGAAGGAACTGACTTCTGTTGTAAGTTCTCCACTCTCACACTAGGAAAGCAGCAGAACCAATCCCAGGTGAAGACCCTGACGAGCTACCCATAAACGTTGGAAAATGGGTGAAACTCGGGGTCCACAAGCGAAAATGGAACCAACCACGATGGATGGGTCTGTTCCAGGTAACCATGGTAACACCAACAGCCCTGCGGCTAGAGGAGAGGTCCGGCTAGCATCATCTCTACCACTGCAAGCACCTCCCAGAGTGGATGCCATGGATGAGCGACGGGAGGGAGGGAGAGCAGGGCCCCGAGAACATCTGCAGGAGGAAGCAGGTCCGACCCAAAGGACAGGAGCAGAAGGCCGAGACCAAAGGTCAGAAGAACCAACAGAGGGTTCAGCCACAGAACCTGAAGAGTCATCAGATGTCGAGGAAACCATCATACACACACTCTATGGTTGTGAAACAAGAAAATCACAACCATGGAAACACACATCAGGGTATTTATTGCTTTCCAAATCCTACCCGTTCCCTTTCTGGACAGGGATGTGGAGAATAATAAATGGGTGAAAACAGTGACATACATAGGATTACAGGGGAGGGGGAACA
Organism: Salvelinus fontinalis; assembly: GCF_029448725.1. Taxonomy (NCBI): domain Eukaryota; kingdom Metazoa; phylum Chordata; class Actinopteri; order Salmoniformes; family Salmonidae; genus Salvelinus; species Salvelinus fontinalis. Next base: position 22,038,374 of record NC_074674.1, read on the forward strand.
CATCTGGCACACGGGTAATAATTTTCCATAAACCCACCTTCACAGCCTTTCTGTGGGAAACCCAGATATTAACATCCAGAATCATTCTGTCCAATTGGTACTGACTCCATTTTATGCAAAGGAACAATACCAGGGTTCGACAAAGAAACAGCAATTATACTATTCTAATGTTGGTCACTATGGGGAAGGAAGTAACATGGGAAGGTGGAGTATCCAATAAGACAATAGGTAATAGTTCAGATGCAGCTAAAGAATTTAAGGAGGGTGGGCACATTGAGACTAAATGGCCAAGGTAGAAGAAGGTTCCTAGCGTACAACCAGGTAACAATTCCCAGCTGATTAAATACATAGGACCTCCAGAAGTACAATGGGGAGAGTATCTGACTGGTAGTGTAAAGCCCCTAAATGATAAAGGAGATGTTGTGTTGACAGGATTAAAACCCACAATAACTCCCCCTGTTTGTATCTGCAACTCGGGGATGTAGGAAACACCACTAATTGCCTGTCTTACACAGGCCTAAAAACGGATACCAGTAGTTTTGATGTACTGGATGGGCAACAATTGATAACTAGTGGAAATATGTCAAACATAGGCAAAGGCATGGGGACACCTCCGGATAATCTCTGGATCTATGGGGGTACTGGCTACATGTTCCTCCCCATGGGATGGAAAGGGTGTTGTTATCTGGGGAAAACTGAACTGACAGCAGCAACATTACTTGCTTCTGAGCTGCTGAACAGTTCACTGCAAATTAGTTTCAAATTGAATGGCAGAGCTAAAAGAGCAGTGGCTCAAAATAATGAAGCTTATGGACATGTGCTGTCTCAGGTAGAGATGGCAGCCCTAGTAATCTTTCCAGGTGCAGGAGTTGTAGTAAAGGGTAAGGGGATTAACAATTTGATATACTCCATGCAGGCCCTTACTAATTTGATAGTACAGGGTTTTACTCAGTTGTCACTAAATGTGCAGAATTTGAAGGCAGTAGTGACCAGAGACGAAATGGCACATATTGGCTAAAGACAGAGGGGCCTACAGGTCCCTTGGAATAAACGATGAGGATTACTGTGTCATGTTGCTTCCTGACTCCTCTGACAACATGACAGCTATTATAAATGACCTGGCTAAATTAGGAGGTACTCTGTGAAAAGCTGACAACACCATCTTTGACCAAATTGGACACTGGTTTAAGGGTGTACTTGGAAACGTAATGGGTAAGGTAATGATGTTAATGTCTGCCATGATTGTTCCACTTTTGTGTTTTGCTGTTGCTTTAGGTATATTAAAGTGCTTGGCTAGAAAGACTGTTGAACATTTGGGGATTATGTGACACAGGTATGTTGGTGTGATCACAAGAAGGGAGCAAACTTACCTAATGTGGTAGAAGGAATGTCATGAATATATGGGTCAACTGAGAGAAGAGTATAGTGATCGGAGAAACTATGCTAAAGGGGATTTTAGTGTGTTAGACTTACAGTAACAGGTGACAGGTGTAAACATTTCCAGGATAGAGGAAGGCATGAGACTTACAGTAACAGGTGACAGGTGTAAACATTTCCAGGATAGAGGAAGGCATGGGAGCACCTTTTGGATGGATGTGGGTAGCAGTGACAAGGGGTACATCACTTTACCTCCTGGATGGGCGGGATGTTGTTATTTGGGGAGAACAGAAATGTACATGTTAAGAATTCAGGTCACCGATCTTTTCAATGAGACAGGTAAAACAAACTCTGTGGTACTGCAGCGTGCCCTACGACTCATCCCAGACAATCAGGAAGCCTATGGTCATGTCCTACACCCAGGTGAGATTTTTGGTATGTCAGTCATACCCTCCTGGGGTGTGGCTGTCCTAGGAAAGTGGGGAAACAATTTAACCTATTCTTTACAGGCCCATATGAATTTAACAATCTGAGGATTTAGCCAACTCTCATTAGATGTCCAAAATCTGAACGCAGTAGTCTGGCGCCATGAGTTGGTTTTAGATGATCTTTTGGCGAAGGAAGGAGGACACTGTAACGCACTAGGTATTATTGATCCTGAAAATGGTGTTATGCTCCTCCCTGACTCCTCTGACTGCAATATATATGACTGCAATAATTGATAAGATTGCTGATCTTAGTAAAACTCTCAAAATCTGAAAAATCTGGTTTGACAAAATTGGTGACTGGTTTAATGCTACATTTGGAAATGTGATGGGAAAAGTTATGTTGACTGTTTTCATTGTTTATTCCTATACTTGTGGGAGGTTTGGTGATTTTGGTTACTGTTTATATTTGTAAGAAAATAACTGTAACTGCTCATGAACATGCTGGAAGGATGGTGTTGGTGGAAGCTGATACAAATCATGCTGAAAATGATACTGGTGCATTTCTGGTTTCTCTTAATCCCATTGTTTATTCAACTCGTGTGGTTCTTCCCAGGACTCAGGAGGAATGGGAGTATAGACAGACTCACCCCACCCCCACCAGCATTCCAGGAACCTCAGGAGTTATTTCTTCCTTTAGCAGGCCATCCCTGGGATCAAATGGATCCAGGGGATTTGCCTAATCTATTTGATTCCAGAGGAAAATATTATGATTGAAGCTGTGAGACTAATTAGTCTCAAAGGGGGACATTTTAGAGGTTCACAATTGGGGCTGTACCAAATGTTTGATGTATTAGAATAATTGATTATCCTTATGTTGTATTAAAGAAGGGGAGGAGTTATAAGACCCCTCCCTCCTTACATTTATAGGGTCCTAGACTACAGATGAACAATATATATACATTATGAGGTTTAATATTGTTCCACAGTACTTTTCTAGGCTCTCTGCCTCTTATGAAGAAACTGTCTGAGAAATGTGTGACTGTGAAGACAGAACTCTGCAGGGGAGTGTAAGAGATAGGAGACTAGTCAGACATTCCACTATAAATCAACTTGGACATTTACTGCTAAGCTTTTAGATAACACTAAAAGCCTTGTTTATATAGCTGTGTAGGGTTTTGGTCTCACGTGTAAAAGGTAATGACATAGGCAGTGACAACACTAAGGCTGGACTTCGGGCTTGATAAAAGCAACTTGGGACCTTTTCTATTTTGCAGAACTTACTCAGAAACATGCTGTCTGCAATTACATTAATAAAGGTTTTTGAATTATTTAATTAAAGATATTGTCATAATGCTAATTTCACCAATGATTGACAAGGAACAAACCCCAACAAGGTCAAAGGAATTGTCCGTAGAGCTCCGAGACAGGATTGTGTCAAGGCACAGATCCGGGGACCACCAAGCCTCTTCCTAGAGCTGGCCACCCGGCCAAACTGTGCAATCGGGGGAGAAGGGTCTTGGTCAGGGAGTTTGCCAAAAGGTTTGATTCTCTGGTCTGATGAAACCAAGGTTCAACTCAATGCCAAGCGTCACGTCTGGAGTAAACCTGGCACCATTCTTACAGTGAAGCATGGTGGTGGCAGCATCATGCTGTGGGGGTGTTTTTCAGCAGCAGGGACTGGGAGACTAGTCAGGATCGAGGCAAAGATGAACGGAGCAAAGTACAGAGATTCTTGATAAAAACCTGCTCCAGAGCGCTCAGGACTCCAGACTGGGGCGAAGGTTTACCTTCCAACAGGTCAACGACCCTAAGCACACAGCCAAGACAACGCAGGAGTGGCTTTGGGACAAGTCTCTGAATGTCCTTGAGTGGCTGAGCCAGAGCCCGGACTTGAACCCGATCGAACATCTCTGGAGAGACCTGAAAATAGCTTTGCAGCAACACTCCCCATCCAACCTGACAGAGCTTGAGAGGATCTACAGAGAATGGGAGAAACTCCCCAAATACAGGTGCCAAGCTTGTAGCGTCATACCCAAGAAGACCTGAGGCCATAATTGCTGTCAAAGGTGCTTCAACAAAGTACTGGGTAATGGGTCTGAATACTTATGTAAATGTGATTTTTATTTATTTATAAATTAGCAAACATTAAAAAAAAGAAAGTTATTGCTTTGTCATTATGGGGTATGGTGTGTAAATTGATGAGGAAAATAAACTATTTAATACCTTTTAGAACCTAACAATGTGGACAAGGTCAAGGGGTCTGAATACTTTTTGAAGGCACTACATATTAGCATTTTCACACTTCATGTCCAAATCTATAATTTGTAACTTCATTGAGTTACACAATCAATTTAACATACTTTAGAATGTTTTGGACATGACGTGTGAAAATGCTAATATAGGTAGCACTGATTTTCATTGGATTTGTACCACAACAGCAGCCAGGTAAAGCATGGATTGCTGTCATACCTTGTCCATAGACTGCTTACAATACATGATGAAATGGTCTCACTTCTAGATTCCTCAAACAGAGCAATGGTTTCAGACAAACAAATAAATTAGTTCTAAGCACATTAAACCAATTAAGAAACGACACATTTCAATACCATTTTATTCATAAAAATATTTTACAATAATTGACAATACTAACCTTCAGTCTGAGATACATTTCCGCAGTAAGCACCCATCACTTTTAACAGAGGATGAAATAAGGAATAGGAGGGATTTAATGAAAAACTATATCAAAATCATATTTTCACAGACATATGGGATCCCAAAGTGTGTCACGTCTTACACTGCACACCAGTGTAAACACAAATAATCCTCTGCTACAGCTAAATTCAAATAATTTGTTTCTACAATTCAGTCTTTGGCCTAAAGAGCAGAGGTCAGAGGACGGGAGAGAATGTGCAATAGAACACTTCACAGGGTCTGGCTCTGGCTCTTTGGGGGGTCAATAAGTGAAGACTTCTGCCACACAAGAAAAGCTACTGGCAAAAAGGTCCAGGGTAGCAGAGAAGTATACAAACAATGATCGCAATCCACATGAGGGCTCTCTTAGAAAGTAACCATACAAAAGAAAATGAATTGAAAAAATAAAAAACCTTAAGAAAAGTATGAACAGTATTATTTGGGCGTTAAATACTAACCCCATTAGATCACTGTCAGATAATGACACTTTCATTTTGTGCTGAACAATTCAAGAGAGGATTATGTCAATGTGTGTGTGGCTGCGGAGCTGAACGTTTCCACTTCAATCCGCACCGAGACCTGTCTGATATGTAATGAGGACTGACCCCAGTTCAAAAACTCGAATTATTCACCTGAAATTAGTGTTTCATAACAAATGCTGTCATAACAAAATGCACAAGTGGTAAGCAAACACTACAACAAATAGTTACAGCCTGGTTCCCAGATAAGGATATTGCTAAAGCATAAACATATCTTGACAGTCATTATGCAATGTGAAAATGAGATTGCACTAAGGCCAGACTGTTTGGTATGACAACGCTAGAAGTATAAACAGATCTGGCAACCAGGTTAGGCCTTCCAATCTAAGGCAGTTTCTATTATCATTTTGCCAAAAATGTCTAAAGACCTGTTTTTTCTCTGTCATTATGGGGTAATGTGTGTAGATGTGTGATGAAAAACATTTAATCCATTTTAAAATAAGGTTATAACGTAACAAAATATTTAAAAGGGGAAGGGGTCTGAATACTTTCCCAATGCACTGAATACGACTATGGATCACGTGGCTTAAAAAATAAAACGTATGTTCTGAACTTTAAGATAACATTTATAATATAATTTAGCAATATACTAGGTAGGAGGTATAGCAGCAATAGGAATGAGGAAAATAACTACAGGCACACAACACAGCCCACACTGTACTAGAAGCACGGACCACTCAGTGCACATGACTTGAACTCCTCAAACACCCCCATCAAATGGAAAATGGTTAAGGACAAGAGTTTTTCCTGACCATGTGACCACCTGACTAACAAAGATTCTGGGCCTTAACTATAACCCAGAGTTTTCCCAGTACAGGTCACATGGTCTGAATAAGGTAAGAAGGAAAGTGCTCAGGTATGGTTTGGTGAACTTGTCGTCCATGTGCTTGTGTAGTCTACAGTGTTCATATGCAAAAGTTTCATGTGTGTGCATGTGTGTGAACGAACGCACACATTTAGGTATCAGTGTCCCAAATTCTCAGTTTCAATTATTAGTTCCTAAGAAGACAGTTATTGTTCAACCACTAGTCATTGTCTATCAACAAAATGATTGATTTTCTGGATTGAGTTTAAACTTCCACTAAGGCATTAAAACTGGAATCCATAGCGCTGAAGGTGCAACGTCCGTTTGCAATATTACAACAACAAAGACTTTACTTCAAACAACGAACACTGCCCCCCCGGACATCACTGCATGCGCAATAGAACACCACGGTGTGTTCAAATATATTTATTTTTAACGATGCCGAATGCTCACTTCCTCAAAACAAAAACAATAACAAATGCACCTGGGCTGGCCAGTGGCGCGGTTTGCCTTTGCTCTTTTCTAGCTCTTCAAATGCTAGCAGTTATAAAACAATAATGTGAATGGCTGGGTATTTCAAGTGCGACTAACAAAACTTAAACTGAGAATGAGGAACTGCGTGCAATGCATGTGTAGCATGTCACAAATGAGACTACTTTTGACCCGGTGGGCTCGAGTCAAAAGTAGAGCACTATATGCTGAACAGGGTGCCATTTGGGACACAGGCTGCGCATTTGGATGTGAAGGAGGGGGTATTGAGGGACTGCTCAGTCCTCCAGGCCTTGGCAGGTGAAGAAGTCCTCCAGCTCGCTCAGCCTCTCGATGAGCATAATGTCTAGGTCGGAATCGTCAGGCCTCCCTCTCCGGCCCCGGCCCCTGGGGCCCTTCGCGCGCAGGGGCAGCAGGTTGGCTCTGGCTTTTCGTTTGCGCGGCAGTGTGAAGTCTGGGAAGTCCAGCACGCGCTTCCTCTTCTGGTGGCCGATGCAGACCAGCAATCCGTTCTTCTCCTTGGGCTCTTCGAAGATGGTCTCTAGGCTCCTGGTATGGGGAAAAAATATGATAAACCATATACTAAAGAAAATATGAACCACATGATAAAAGAATATCAAGGATAAAATTTGCATTTTGAGCATAATGAGAGAAAGACAAAGAGATTCTTCAGTGCCTTCGAGAAGGGTGAGTGCACTGGCAGAGGACACATAAGGGGCAATACAAAACATTAGGAACACCTGCTATTTCCATGACCGACTGACCAGGTAAAAGCTATGATCCCTTATTGATGTCACTTGTTAAATCCACTTCAAATCAGTGCAGATGGAGAGGAGACAGGTTAAATACGTTTTTTAAAGCCTTGAGACGAGGATGGTGTATGTGTGCCATTCAGAGGGTGAATGGGCAAGACAAAAGATTTAAGTGCCTTTGAACGGGGTATGGTAGTAGGTGCCACGTGCAACAGTTCGAGTGTGTCAAGAACTGCAATGCTGTTGGGTTTTCATGCTCAACAGTTTCCTGTGTATCAATAATGGTCCACCACCAAAAGGACATCTAGCCAACTTGACAACTGTGGGAAGTATTGGAGTCAACATGGGGCCAGCATCCATGAGGAAAGCTTGACACCTTGTAGAGTCCATGCCCTGACAAATTGAGGCTGTTCTGAAGGCAAAAGGGGGTGAAACTCAATATTAGGAAGCTGCGCCTAATGTTTTGTACACTCAGTGTACATGTTGTAGCCCTAAAATGGCACACCTGATTCAATTAGTCAACTAATCACCAAAGCCCTTAACTAATTGAAAAAGGTGTTCCTAATGTTTCGAATACTCAGTGTATGTGGCCACCGTGTACATATAAAGTAAGGCAAGCATCAGGTCTAATATCATGAGCCAAGCTGGCTGCAAGAGGAGATCTCTGGGCAGTGATGAGAGGTATAAACTACAGTAGATATGCCCATTTAAAAACAGCCTACTGACTGACAAAGTGTTTCAATAAACTGTGCATTGTCATGTTCAACTTAAGGTACAGTTTGAATAATACAAATTATGATGGCTGACCTGTTGGGAGTGGGTGATTTATAATTCTTGTTGGTATAAATCTCCTCCAAGCTGAACTCCTTCTTCTTCAGTCTGATGCAATGTACACACAAATACAAACATGTCAAACACAGTTGAGACACAGGAGGATAGTTGATCAAACTACTAGTTCGACATAGCGGCCCTGTTCAGACGTGTCTTCCAGCTTGACTTAAGTATTTACTATTGGCAATCTGTGTGATCACACGAGCCCCTATAAAATCAATATTCCCATTGTTTTGTTAGTTACTGGTTTTTCCCCTCACCTCTTTGGTTTGGGCAGGCCCATGGGCGTGAGGTTGTTGTCTGGTTTGGGAACAGTCTTCCGAATGCGGATCTGGGATACCCTCCTGGAGCGCTGGCCTGGCTGGGCCCCCACATTAGCCTCATACAGACCTCCCTGCAGAGCCACAGAAAGAAAGAAAAAGTGAACAGGGTCACAGAACCGGAAAATATTTGTATTTTAATATGGCAAAGAAGTCACATGGGAGAGGTACAACTAGCTGGATTGCAAGAGTTTGTACGAAAACAAGGGAAGAGGTACTTCTTTGAAAAAGAATGATGCTCAAAGGGAATAAAAGATACGCATCTCTCTCCGTGGAGAAGATGAGCATCCTCATTAGTCAACACCGAAATGGTGTTCCCATTGTCACACAACATTCATCAGGCCCCTTAGGACCAGGGCGAGACTGCAGACACTGCAACTGAGATTTCGCTAAAATCTGCTGGAATGTTTGTTGAGCATGGCCCCAATAAATGGTAAGGATAATACACAGCATCAGAGCCACACCTATATTGAGTAGAAGCCTTCGTGTAGTACAACCAAACAAAGCCCAGTCTAAGAGTATAGTGTTCGATGTGTACAGTTACTTTATATGGCAGGCTCACCTCTCTGGATGGGCTGCAGCCATGCCCATGCAGACCTGGGTATTTGACGTTGGCAGTAGCGATGGCAAGACTGGGTACAGGCTCAGGTTGGTTATCCAGACGCATGGTCTTGGGGTTGTCCCCGTGGCTGGTTCTGGGTTGGGAAAGGGCCCGCTCTGGGGTGAGTCTGACCCTACATCGCTGTGTGGGTGGAGAGGTGAGAGATGTGCTGCTGGGGCAGGACAGGAAGGAGAAAAACAGTTCAACTGTTAGAAAAAGTTTTTTTGATCAAATTCATAGGTTGTGCACCGTTACAATCATAGTCACGGGAGGTAGGTGTGCTGAAGCACCTGCTCAAAAATCAGAATTAACAATCTTCATTACTAGATAAATCCCAAAATTAAATAATGATATAGCCTGTAGTGTGGGTAAAAAAAATTAATTCTGCCCCCCCGTTGGCGAAAGAGTCGCCGCACCCCCACAAATCTTCCCACTGCTATGATTACAACATTGTGTTTATATTTGAGATGCCACTGACAAAAGCAGTAAAGGATGCAATGTACAGAGTGTACAAAACATGAACACCTTAATATTGACCCCCCCTTTTCAACAGCCTCAATTCGTTGGGGCATGGACTCTACAAGGTATCGAAAGCGTTCCATAGAGATGCTGGCCCATGTTGACTCCAATGCAGTTGTGTCAAGTTGGCTGGATGTCCTTTGGGTGGTGGACCATTCTTGATACACACGGGAAACTGTTGAGCATGAAAAACCCAGCAGCGTTGCAGTTCTTGACACAAACCGGTGCGCCTGGCATCTACTACCATACTCCGTTCAAAGACACAAATCTTTCGTCTTGCCCATTCACCCTCAATGGCACACATACACAATCCATGTCACAATTGTCTCAAGGCTTAAAAACCTGGACGACACTGGGCCAATTGTGTGCCGCCCTATGGGACTCCCAATCACGGCCGGATGTGATACAGCCTGGATTCAAACCAGGGACACTGTAGTGTCGCCTCTTGCATTGAGATGCAGTGCCTTAGACCGCTGCGCCACTCGGGAGCCCAGAGGGTCTACAGTAACTTCAACATCACTGTCTGGGCTAGCACCATGGTGTCCACCTGGTCAGGGTAAACTAATTGGTAGCGTTATGTATTTATAGTCCATTTGTGTGTCGGGAGAAAATGTGAATGTGATCAAATTTAGTTTATATTCAAAATTGGGCTGGCTAGGCTGCCTATACGTTTTGAATCCAAAATGATTAACTGGAATTAAACAATCAACATAGTGATGACAGATGTAAGTCCATTTTCTATAAGGTCTATAGTTGAATAGGCCTGCATGATGCAAACACGCATAAAGCTCAGCCCTGTGAGTTCTATTGACTATCAGTTGTTGTCTATGTGTCAGGATAGAGGAAATACCCTTCCTTATCTAGTCTAAATGTAATGTATATGAACACATGTAAGGTAGCTGCAGTTTGACAGGGTTTTCATCCCCCCCAGGGCCATGAGGAAAAACTGGTCGCGTCATAGCCCATATAAAACCTTTTTACAACTGATTAATCACTGCCATACCTTATCAGGGTCCAGAGATTTCCTACTTAGGTTAATATATAAGGAAAAACTCCAGGTCCCAGGGGGTAAAAATTGCCGAACCACTCTGGGACCACAAGTCTGCTTGCAGTTGTCAGTCATTGCCAGGTATGTGGACGATCAGGGCTTTATTCAGGAACGTTTCTTGGGATACTTTGATTTGTCAAGTGGGCGAGATGATTAATCTGTGTTTGACTATGAATTTTGAGAAGTCTGAGTTTAACTTCATAGAACAACTCGTTGTCCAAACCTACGATGGTGCAGCTGTAAAATAATGTTTCTGCTATTTGTATTTACAGCTAAGTCCCCTGATTAAGAGGTGATGACCACTCCACTCCACTACCATTGTCAACTTTTCCTGACATTAACTGAAGCCACGTCTCATGTGCCCGCTCATCCACTGGCACATTGAATGTTTCCCCTCCAAGCACTGAGTACCCCTATCAATTTTCTCTCATTACTGTATGTAGAGTCAATCACAAAGACAAAACACATTACACATCAATGATGTTACCTTGCTTAGACTACCTCATTCTTAGCTCTTTTGTCTAACTGTGTAGTCTCTTGTGTTATTGTTTTTTTATCTTCTCAGTCAAATCCTGTCCTGCACTGGTCAAGCCTCTGAACACCTCAACTCATGCCTCATTCAAGCACTGCTCTCATTCCCCATAATATTGTACTATAAACGTCTTCATTAAATGCTTTAGGTTAAAATAATTAGTCTGCCGATTTTGACACATTTTGCCGCCTCCGTGCATTCGGCGCCTATACCATGGGTCTCCCATCCTCTTCAATTATTCAAGTCACCAGCCTCCACTGACGGCTAAGGTGCCTTATTGCGATTATAAAACTGGTTACCAACGTTATTAGAGCAGTAAAAATAAATGTTTTGTGATATACCACAGCTATCAGCCAATTAGCATTCAGGGCTCGAACCACCCAGTTTATAATTCCTGATAGAGGAAGTATCCTGACAACAAGGCCGAGCATAACTACAAATGCAAACAAGAAATCAGATGAGTTTCTTCAAAACGCTACCTCTAAATCCCTCATCTCAGAGCATCAAGCCATTTTCACAAGTCAATATCACATTATAGACTGACCTGTGGTCATTGCCCAGGCCAGGAGGGCCAGTGTAGTCCTCGAGGGGCAGCAGGGGAAGATGCATGTGCTTCTTCCGCGACTCCATGATCTGACACACCACAGCCTTCAGCTCTGTGGCTGACAGTCTCATGAGGGGAGCGGGGCGCTTGTGTCTGAACCAGTGGCGAAAGGAGGTTGGGGAGGAGGCGGCCAGCACAGTGCTCAGACCCCCCTTGGAGATCTTAGAGAAGCCCATCTGGCTGAAGACGGACATGGGGAACTGGCCAGTGGTGCGGAGTAGGCGGGAAAGACCACGCTGCAGGGTAGAGGTGTCTCCGTCCAGGAGTTTGCTGCAGCAGCGGGAGAAGGTCTGGGCTAGGGACGCCAGCTGCAGGGGGGAAAGAAGCAAGACTGGGCTGCCCAGAATCACCAGTGGCTGCCAGTGGTGCTGCGACGTCTCCTCCTGCAGCTCCGGGAGAGTCATGGCTAGAGCGCCACCAGTGCTTCTAATGCCTTTTAGCTGCCGCTTCTTACAGGAGGGCCGGTCCTTATCCCAGTGACGCTTGAGCTTGGAGTTGAAGAAGTGCGGGAGGTTCCCCCGTCTGCTTTGACCACCATCCGGGGGTGAAGGGAGCTCCGGAGAGGGGCTGGCATCTATGAGGTGGTTAGCTGTGTCCGACAGCTGGAGCAGGAGGGCCTGGCACTCGTGGTGGGTGGATTGAACACCAACGATGAGAGATTTACAAGAGCCATTTCGGGGAGAGGGGAACTTGGAGGCCACGGAGGTGTCTAGAGAGGGGCTGGTAGAATGAAAGGGCAGGAGGGCTTGTTTGTCCTTCTGAGGGTCCATGTAGCCAGTCAATGGTGGAGACCGGGAATACGGCACAAAGACTGAACCTGATGGTGATGGTCGGTCTGGAGATTTAAATTGGGCATGGCACAATGGAGAGTGTTGCTGATTAGTAGGTACGGTTAATCTAAGAGTCTGATTTTCTTGTCCGCCGTATGACACCCTTACACTCTCCACAAACCTCTCGTGTTGTTGACTCCACTGCCTCTCATCGTCTGTCTCCCTGCCCACACCAGCCTGCGGTTGGTCCTGTACCTGGGCGGAGAAGCTACCCTTGATGGACATGGCGGCAGTGGAGTCGAACTCACCAACCGGGTGTCCCTTCGATTCCCTCTTGTTCCGCCTCTTCCTCTCAGGCTTCCGGTCTTTCTCTGCCTCTTTGGAGGACTGAGTGTAGGCCGTGTGGTCAGTGCGAGGTGGGCTGGTGATCCTTCGCTGGAAATAAGTTGGAGTAGGAGTTATTCTACCTGTGTGCTCGGACCTAGATGAGCCTCCGAATTTAACGGAATGTGCCAACAGAGAGCAAGCTCCTATAGGGCTCAACTGGACCACCTCAGAAAATGCAGCCATAGTCTGACCCTTACTTGGAATTGGACACGTTGGGACCTCAGTGCTTTTGGATTGGCCTTGTGATTGAGTGGGGACGTGTATATGAGGAGAGCGTGGATGTGTCTCCATACTCCCTCTCCTGTTCACTTGAGTGTCCCCAGATTGTGCCTTCCAAGAAGGGGATAAAAGGGTCACTTCCTGACTGTCACTAGACTCTGTGTCCACCAGGGCAGAATTGACCAACCAGGTGGGAGCGTCCTGCCCCTTCTCGTCAGCCAGCTCCTTGTCCAGATCCTCAAAGTCCGACATGGGGGAGTAGTTTCCCTGTACGCACCCCTCTGTGACCGCCTCTTTTCCGACAGAGGATAAGAAGTGCCCTAACTCTGTCCTTTTCCTTTCCCCACCTATTCCCTCATTGTGTTCACAGCGCCAGGCCGGACTGTGGCTAGGTGAAAATGTTGTCGCCATCCTCCATTGACATCCAGTGAGGCTCCCCTTGTCTGTTCCAGAACAGCCCATATTGCATGAAGGGTTTGGACCATGTGGTAACGGCTTGGTGAAGTCCAACTTTTCTTCTTTCAGCGCTCTTGGTTCCTTTCCTGTACCAACACAAGAAACCAAAACATTACTCACCAACAAAATAATATTCAATCAAGTACTTAAACACAGCAGCATCTAGCACACAGACAACAACCTAGCCTTTCATACCCTATGTGTGTCAGTATTAGAGGTCGACCGATTAATCGGAATGGCCGATTAATGAGGGCCGATTTCAAGTTTTCATAACAATCGGTAATCGGTATTTTTGGACACCTTTATTTAACTAGGCAAGTCAGTTAAGAACACATTCTTATTTTCAATGACGTCCTAGGAACGGTATGTTAACTGCCTTGTTCAGGGTCAGAACGACAGATTTTTACCTTGTCAGCTCCGGGATTCAATCTTGCAACCTTACAGTTAACTAGTCCAACGCTCTAACCACCTGCCTCTCATTGCACTCCACGAGGAGCCTGCCTGTTACGCGAATGCAGCAAGAATCCAAGGTAAGTTGCTAGCTAGCATTAAACTTATCTTATAAAAAAAATCTAACATAATCACTAGTTAACTACACATGGTTGATGATATTACTAGTTTATCTAGCGTGTCCTGCGTTGCATATAATCAATGCGCCTACTTCGCCAAACGGGTGATGATTTAACAAGCGCATTTGCGAAAAAAAGCACTGTCGTTGCACCAATGTACCTAACCATAAACATCAATGCCTTTCTTTAAAATTAATACACAAGTATAGATTTTTAAACCTGCATATTTAGTTAATATTGCCTGCTAACATGAATTTCTTGTAATTAGGGAAATTGTGTCACTTCTCTTGCATTCCGTGCAAGCAGTCAGGGTATATGCAGCAATTTGGGCCGCCTGGCTCATTGCGAACTGTGTGAAGTCCATTTATTCCTAACAAAGGCCGTAATTCATTTGCCAGAATTGTACATAATTATGACATAACATTGAAGGTTGTACAATGTAACAGCAATATTTAGACTTAGGGATGCAATACGTTAGATAAAATATGGAACGGTTCCGTATTACACTGAAAGATTAAACGTTTTGTTTTCAAAATGAAAATTTTCAGTTTTGACCATTTTAATGACCAAAGGCTCGTATTTCTGTGTTTTATGTTATAATTAAGTCTATGATTTGATAGAGCAGTCTGACTGAGCGGTGGTAGGCAGCAGCAGGCTCGTAAGCATTCATTCAAACAGCACTTGTGCGTTTGCCAGCAGCTATTGCGCTGTTTACGACTTCAAGCCTTTCAACTCCCGAGATTAGGCTGGTGTAACCGATGTGAAATGGCTAGCTAGTTAGCTAATAGCGTTTCAAACGTCACTCGCTCTGAGACTTGGAGTAGTTGTTCCCCTTGCTCTGCATGCTTCGAGGGTGGCTGTTGTCGATGTGTTCCTGGTTCGTGCCCAGGTAGGAGCAAGAAGAGGGACAGAAGCTATACTGTTACACTGGCAATACTAAAGTGCCTATAAGAACATCCAATAGTCAAAGGTATATGAAATAGAAATCGTAGAGAGAGAAATAGTCCTATAATTCCGATAATAACTACAACCTAAAACTTCTTACCTGGGAATATTGAAGACTCATGTTAAAAAGGAACCACCAGCTTTCATATGTTCTCATGTTCTGAGCAAGGAACTTAAACATGAGCTTTTTTACATGGCACATATTGCACTTTTACTTTCTTCTCCAACACTTTGTTTTTGCATTATTTAAACCAAATTGAACATGTTTATTTATTTGAGGCTAAATTGATTTTATTTATGTATTATATTAAGTTAAAATAAGTGTTAATTCAGTATTGTTTTAATTGTCATTATTATTATTTTTATTTTTTTTTAAACGGCAGATTAAATCGGTAACACTCATCTTAAAAACACTTAAAAATGACTTTATAAAATGTAACAAGGGAGCATGCACACACGTTTTAGTGTGGTGCCTTCTAATCTTTAGCGCGTCAGCCTTAACTCACCCAGACCATGGAGAGGTGACAAGTCCTGTTTGGTGGTGGCGGTCATCCTTCTCGCCAGCTGGCCCACCTGGGTGTTGAGCAGGGCCAGGCTGTTGCCGTGTTTGGTTCCCTGCTCGTAGAGCTCCTCCATCCTCCTCTCGACCACCTGTAGCCGTTGGCACAGGGTGCCCAGGGCACCCGTCAGCAGCCGCTTCATCTCTGCCTGGTGGGGTGCCAGGCAGCGCTCCAGGAAGCCCAGCTGCTCACCTGTGGGGCCGGCCGAGGGAGCAGGGCCAGGCGGGCAGGCTTGAAGCGGAGGCGAGGCCCTGGCTGAGGCTCTGGAGGTAGGCTCTGTGTACAGAACGCACAGTCACAGATAGGTGAGAGGCTGCGTGGGGACTGGTAGGCTGTTTGGTTTGGGTAGCTGAAGGATTTGGTTGCACTGTTTGAGATTTCGCATGGTGGCTAATGACCAAATGGGAACTGCATCTCTAAAACCTTGGCAGTGCTCATATGAAATTCTTAGATTCACTGATTCGCATCCTTGACTCATCTGATGTCTGTACGATGTAGTGTCATCACTGCTGTTTCTATGCAACAGACTGAGATCAAAATGGTACATTACCTAGTTGTTTTGGATTAACCAAGACATTGCCATTGTTGCCGGGTCTTTGAAAGCCTTGGACCTGAAAATGGCAACACACAAGTTTACACAAGACACACATGCAGAAACATAAGCATACACTAAGAACAAGACACACATTCCAAACCTGGTCTGACACTGGTCTCTCTGCTCTTCTGAAGTCGGCAGAGCCAGCAGTCCCATAGACATGACCTCTTAGACTGGAGACTGAGCCCAAAGCGTTCTGCCTGTGCTCCACCGGGATCTGTTGCTCTCTCCCACCAGAGTCCATCCCAAGATGACCATTTCTAGCTTTGCTCTTTGCTGGTCTGAGAGACATGGTCATCAGAGGTCCTACACCTGCCGCAGCAGTCTTCTGGTTCTTGCTAGTCTCTCTGCACCCTGTGGACAGTTGTTCATGGTACAACTGGGAAAGCGGGGGGCATGGATCCACCAGACCCATCGACATGGTACCGGGTATCTGCTGACCACCTCTTGGAACAGCCGGAACAGATGACAACATCACATGGGCTGAGGGACCAGTACAGGGAGCAGAAAGGGAACAAGAGTGGTACCTGGGTCAAATTCCAGTTCAGACAATTGTATGGCCAACACAGCATGGCTGATTAACCAAGATATGCCCAGTGATTGAATCTAAGACATTATGATAGCTGGATAGTCAACTTCATGTAATCCAAAATGTCATAAATCTACATTTTAAAAAGTCTAAAATAAGATCAGATTTAAATCTTATTCTTGCAGGGAACCTAGTGGCCAATACCAAATAACTTCAGTATTATTGCCCAAAGCAGTGTGATACATTCTCTTCATATAGCCATCGTTACCTTACCCATAAATGATCCTTGATTGCTGCAACAAGTAAACCGACTCACTGCACGCACAAGCTATGTTTTGTGGTTTGACAGATCGAATATACAAGCATGACCAAAACAAACACCAAACATAAATAGCCCTACGAAGCTCGCCGTCACGTATAGACATAACAAGTTAGGGCTGTCCCCGAATCTTGGTCGACCGAGAGTCATTGATTCTTTTGACCAATCGATTGGTCAAAATGTTTAAACATGTATTTT
Source organism: Salvelinus fontinalis (assembly GCF_029448725.1). Lineage (NCBI taxonomy): Eukaryota > Metazoa > Chordata > Actinopteri > Salmoniformes > Salmonidae > Salvelinus > Salvelinus fontinalis. Next base: position 22,055,457 of record NC_074674.1, read on the forward strand.
TCAATATATAGACACACTGTTTGAATAAAATCAACTATACAGTGCACTCGGAAAGTATTCCTATCACTTGACATTTTATGTTACAGCCTTATTCTAAAATGTATTAAAATAGTTTCTTCCCCCTCTCAATCTACACACAATACTCCATTACGCCAAAGTGAAAAACAGTTTTAGAAATTTTAGCAAATGTAATAACATTTCAAAACCAAAATACCTTATTTTTGTAAGTGTTCAGAGCCTTTGCTATGAGACTCGAAATTGAGCTCAGGTGCATCCTGTTTCCATTGATCATCCTTGAGATGTTTCTACAACTTGATTGGAGTCCAACTGTGGTAAATTAAATTGATTGGACATGATTTGGAAAGACACACACGTGTCTATATAAGGTTGTGGCGAAATCCTGCCCGGAACCTTCACCGTGCCCTGCCACTTTAAGAGCACATGAGCAGTAAGGAAGGAGGAAATAAAAGAGAGCTCGTTCAGCTCTTTGGGGAGGAGCTCTTGGGTGGCGCGACAGTTTGTGTGTGCTATGCTGCAGAAGTTTTGTTTGTTTTCAGCGTATGTAGTTTATAACGTATTTAACTCAATCATCGGTGTGATCGCTCTACTGCTTGGTTGTTTTCGTTTGGGACCGTGCTGGTTATGGATAGCATGGATTAGTAGCAACATTGTTGCGAAGCTTTAACCTACAAACCATGGGACAGTCAGACAGTACACCTGCACACCTGAAAACCACAGCTAAGATCTCGTTCCCTTTCTCGCTTTCTCTTCCCTCCATCATTCCAGTGCTTTACCCTGAAACAGACTCTCTATTTTCCTAATGCACTTCCCAGTGAAGTTCATTGGAGCTGGACTATTATTGCCCTGCCAGAAGTACTTGGGTGGACATTTTAGTTAAAAGGGAGATTGCGTTAAAGTGTGTATTATTATTTGAACTGTGTTGAGGTGGGGTGTACTAAGGACATGTGGCCGAGAAGATTGTGGAGATAAGGCCTTTGTGTATATGAACACCCCCACATTCATACCCTCTGCACTCCTCCACGTGAAGATGATACATATTACTGCAAATCCTCTGTTGATGACAGGGTTCTTTCTTGTATGAAGTTGCTGTTCAATTGCTCTGCCATTATTATTGTATGAGGTATTCTTGGTGGGGTTACCCCTGTGCTGTGATGTGGGTTTTATAGGGTGTGTATTCTCTTTTCTCTCCGCTGGCTATCTGGTAAACAGGCTACACTCTAGGCAGTCTCTTCTGCTGATGTGTGTGGGTCTGGTAGTGGTACTCTCTGTTCTACTCTTTTCCTTCCGGCATGGTTGATACCTGCCTGGTGCCCGAACAAAATCTTAATTTACCCCTCTCTAACAAATACCGATACAAGGTCCCACAGTTGACAGTGCATGTCAGAGCAAAAACCAAGCCATGAGGTCGAAGGAATTATCCATTGAGCTCTGAGACAGGATTGTGTTCAGGCACAGATCTGGGGAAGGGTACCAAAAAATATGTCTGCAGCATTGAAGGTTCCCAAGAACACAGTGGCCTCCATCATTCTTAAATGGAAGATGTTTGGAACCACCAAGACTCTTCCTAGAGCTGGCCGCCCAGCCAAACTGAGCAATCGGGGGAGAAGTGCCTCAGGGAGGTGACCAAGAATCCAATGGTCAATCTGACAGAGCTCCAGAATACCTCTGTGGAGCTGAGAGAACCTTCCAGAAGGACAACCATCTTTGTAGAACTCCACCAAATCAGGCCTTTATGGTAGAGTGGCCAGACAGAAGCCACTCCTCAGTGAAAGGCTCATGACAGCCCTCTTGGAGTTTGCCAAAAGGCCCCTAAAGGATTCTCAGACCATGAGAAACAAGATTCTCTGGTCTGATGAAACCAAAGCTGAACTATTTGGCCTGAATGTCAATTGTCAAGTTTCCTCCAGACATGACATCATGAACGGAGAAAAGTACAAAGACACCATAGTGCCCTCAAAGCTCATCACTAAGCTAAGGACCCTGGGACTAAACACCTTCCTCTGCAACTGGATCCTGGCGGGCCGCCCCCAAGTGGTAAGGGTAGGTAACAACAGCCGCCACACTGATCCGCAACACGGGGGCCCCTCAGGGGTGCGTGCTCAGTCCACTCCTGTACTCCCTGTTCACTCATACAGTGTTAGGCCTGACCACTGACAACGATGTGACAGCCTATAGGGGAGGTCAGAGACCTGACCGTATGGTGCAAGGGCAACAACCTCTCCCTCAACGTGATCAAGACAAAAAGATATGATTATGGACTACAGGAAAAGGAGAGCCGAGCACACCCCCATTCTCATCGGGCTGTAGTGGAAAAGGTTGAGCACTTCAAGTTCCTTGGTGTCCACATCAACAGCAAACTATCAAACAAACTATCATGGTCCAAACACACCAAGACAGTCGTGAAGAGGGCACGACAAAGCCTATTCCCCCTCAGGAGACTGAAAAGATTTGGCATGGGCCCCCAGATTCTCAAAGACCTACAGCTGCACCAGCGAGAGCATTCAGACTGGGTGCATCACTGCCTGTTATGGCAATTACTCGGCCTCTGACCGCAAGGCACTACAGAGGGCAGTGAGTATGGCCCAGTACATCACTGGGGCCAAGCCTCCTGCTATCCAGGACCTATATACCAGGCGGTGTCAGAGGAAAGCCCCTAAAAATTGTCAAAGACTCCAGCCACCCTAGTCATAGACTGTTCTCTCTGCTACCGCACGGCAAGCGGTACCGGAGTGCCAAGTCTAGGTCCAAAATACTTAACAGATTCTACCCCCAAGCCATAAGACTCCTGAACACCTAATCAAATAGTTAAGCAGACTATCTGCCCCCCCCCCCTCTTTTACACCACTGCTATGCTCAGTTTATTATCTATGCATAGTCACTTTAACTCTACCTACACTACTGTTCAAAAGTTTGGGGTCACTTAAATGTCCTTGTTTTTGAAAGAAAATTACATCTTTTATCCATCAAAATACAGTGTAGATATCGCTAATGTTGTAAATGACTATTGTAGCTGGAAACGGCAGATTTTTTGGAATATCGACATAGGCGTACAGAGGCCCATTATCAGCAACCATCACTCCTGTGTTCCAAAGGCACGTTGTGTTAGCTAATTCAAGTTTATCATTTTAAAAGGATAATTGATCATTAGAAAACCCGTTTGCAATTGTTAGCACAGCTGAAAACTGTTGTGCTAATTAAAGAAGCAATAAAACTGGCCTTCTTTAGACTAGTTGAGTATCTGGAGTATCAGCATGTGGGTTCGATTTACAGGCTTAAAATGGCCCGAACAAATAACTTTCTTCTGAAACTCGTCAGTCTATTCTTGTTCTCAGAAATTAAGACTATTCCATGCGAAAATATGCCAAGAAACTGAAGAACTCGTACAATGCTGTGTACTAATCCCTTCACAGAACAGCGCAAACAGGCTGTAACCAGAATAGAACGAGTAGGAGGCCCCGGTGCACAACTGAGCAAGAGGACAAGTACATTAAGTGTCTAGCTTGAGAAAGACGCCTCACAAGTCCTCAACTGGCAGCTTCATTAGTACCCGCAAAATACCAGTCTCAACGTCAACAGTGAAGAGGCGACTCAGGGATGCTGGCCTTCTAGGCAGAGTTCCTCTGTCCAGTGTCGGTGTTCTTTTGCCCATCTTAATCTTTTATTTTTATTGGCCAGTCTGAGATATGGCTTTTTCTTTGCAACTCTGCCAATTGAGGACTTGAGTCGTCTTTCTCCCACTCTTTCCATTCTGGTTAGTGCCAGTTTGCGCTGTGTCTGGACACCTGTCTGGAGACACCTGAAAATAGCTGTGCAGAAACGCTCCCCATCCAACCTGACAGCGCTTGATAGGATCTACAGAAAAGATTAGGAGACACTCCCCAAATATAGGTGTGCCATGCTTGTAGTGTCATACCCAAGAATAGAGGTCGACCGATTATGATTTTTCAACGCCGATACCGATTTTTGGAGGGCCAAAAAAGCCGATACCGATTAATCGGCCGATTTATTCAAATGTATTTGTAATAATGACAATTACAACGATACTGAATGAACTTATTTTAACTTAATACATCAATAAAATCAATTTAGCCTCAAATAATGAAACCTGTTCAATTTGGTTTAAATAATGCAAAAACAAAGTGTTGGAGAAGAAAGCAAAAGTGCAATATGTGCCATGTAAAAAGCTAACGTTTAAGTTCCTTGTTCAGAACATATGAAAGCTGGTGGTTCCTTTTAACATGAGTCTTCAATATTCCCAGGTAAGAAGTTTTAGGTTGTAGTTATTATAGAAATATTTCTCTCTATACCATTTGTATTTCATATACCTTTGTCTATTGGATAGTATTGCCAGTGTAACAGTATAGCTTCCGTTCCTCTCCTCTCCCCTTCCTGGGATCGAACCAGGGACAGGTCAACAACAGCAACCCTCGAAGCATCGTTACCCATCGCTCCACAAAAGCCGCGGCCCTTGCTGAGCAAGGGGAACAACTACTTCAAGGTCTCCGAGCGAGTGACGTCCCCGATTGAAACGTTATTAGCGCGCACCCCGCTAACTAGCTAGCCATTTCACATCAGTTACACCAGCCTAATCTCGGGAGTTGATAGGCTTGAAGTCATAAACAGCGCAATGCTTGAAGCACAGCGAAGAGCTGCTGGCAAATGCATGAAAGTGCTGTTTGAATGAATGCTTACGAGCCTGCTGCTGCCTACCACCGCTCAGTCAGACTGCTCTATCAAATATCAAATCATAGATTTAATTATAACATAACACACAGAAATACGAGCCTAAGGTCATTAATATGGTCAAATCCAGAAACTATAATTTCGAAAACAAGACGTTTATTCTTTCAGTGAAATACGGAACAGTTCCATATTTTATCTAATGGGTGGCATCCCGTAGTCTAAATATTGCTGTTACATTGCACAACCTTCAATGCTGTCATAATTATGTACAATTCTGGCAAATGAATTACGGTCTTTGTTAGGAAGAAATGGTCTTCATATAGTTCGCAACAAGCCAGGCGGCCCAAGCTGCTGCATATACCCTGACTCTGCTTGCACGGAACGCAAGAGAAGTGACACAATTTCCCTAGTTAATATTGCCTGCTAACATGAATTTCTTTTAACTATATGCAGGTTTAAAAAGATATACTTGTGTATTGATTTTAAAGAAAGGCATTGATGTTTATGGTTAGGTACACATTGGTATAACGACAGTGCTTTTTTCACGAATCCGCTTGTTAAATCACCCATTTGGCGAAGTAGGCTATGATTTGATGAGAAAAGAACAGGCAACGTATCGATTATATGCAATGCAGGACAAGCTAGATAAACTAGTAATATCATCTACCATGTGTAGTTAACTAGTGATTATGTTAAGATATATATATATTTTTTTTGAGTTGCTAGCTAACATTAAACTTACCTTGGCTTCTTGCTGCACTCCCGTAACAGGTAGTCAGCCTGCCACTCAGTCTCCTCGTGGAGTGCAATGTAATCGGCCACAATCGGTGTCCAAAAATGTTGATTACTGATTGTTATGAAAACTTGAAATCGGCCACTAAAGTGCCTATTAGAACATCCAATAGTCAAAGCTCTATGAAATACAAATGGTATAGAGAAATAGTCCAATAATAACTACAACCTAAAAATTCTTAACTGGGAATATTGAAGAACTGGGAATATTGAACCACCAGCTTTTTCATATGTTCTGAGCAAGGAATTTAAACGTTAGCTTTTTTTTTTTCATTTCTTCTCCAACACTGTGTTTTTGCATTATTTAAACCAAATTGAGCATGTTTCATTATTTGAGACTAAATAGATTTTATGTACTTCTAAAGTTAAACAAAAGTGTTCATTCAGTATTGTTGTAATTGTCATTATTACACACACATATATACATATACATATATATACATATACATATATATATATATACACACACACACACAAACGTCCGATTAATCGCTATCGGCTTTTTTGGTCCTCCAATAAATCGGTATCGGTGTTTAAAAATCATTATCGGTCGACCTCTACTTCCCACAGTTGTGTCAAATTGGCTTCTACACCTGCATTGCTTGCTGTTTGGGGTTATAGGCTGGGTTTCTGTACAGCACTTCGAGATATCAGCTGATGTAAGAAGGGCTATATAAGTACATTTGATTTGATGTCCTTTGGGTGGTGGACCATTCTTGATACACACAGGAAACTGTTGAGTGTGAAAAACCTATCAACGATGCAGTTCTTGACACACTCAAACCGGTGCGCCTGGCACCTACTACCATACCATGTTCAAAGGCACTTCATCTCTTAAGGATTAGCCCCTTAAATATTTTGTCTTGCCCATTCACCCTCTGAATGGCACACATACACAATCCATGTCTCAAGGATTAAAACTCCTTCTTTAACCGGTCTCTTACATTCATCTACACTGAAGTGGATTTAACACGTGACATCAAGGGATCATAGCTTTCACCTGGATTCACTTGGACGATACATTGGAGATAAAAAAAGAAGACAAGTACTGGAAACAATAGAACACTATGAAACATCTGGGAAACCAGGCCTAGTATTCATAGCTGACTTTGAAAAATAATTTTGATAAAGTACAATTGGAATTTATATATAAAATGTCTGAATCACAATGGGTGAAAGTTACATATAGTAATCCTATGTGTAAAATAGAAAATAATGGCTACTTCTCAGGAAGTATTAAACTGCAAAGAGGAGTAAAACAAAGGTTGTCCACTATCGCCATATATATATTTGAATGGCAATCGAAATGTTAGCAAAAAAAAAAAAAAAAGATCCAACAAAATCAAGGGGCAAGAAATCCAGGGCTGAAAAACAGGTGTCATTGTACGCTGATTCAGGTTCTTTTAAATCCACAATTTGGATCCCTCCACAGCCTCAGAGGATGTAGATATTTTTTCTAACCTCTCTGGATTACAATCTAATTATGATAAAAGTGTACTATATTACTCAGTGGATTACGAAAAAATAAAAACATACATTACCGTGTAGTTCACCAATAATATGTTCTGGAGTGGACATACAGTTGAAGTCAGAAGTTTACATACACCTTAGCCAAATGCATTTAAACTCAGTTTCACAATTCCTCGAATTTAATCCTTGTAAATATTCCCCGTTTTAGGTCAGTTAGGATCACCACTATTTTAAGAATGTGAAATGTCAGAATAGTAGTAGAGTGATTTATTTCAGCTTTAATTTCTTTCATCACATTCCCAGTGGGTCAGAAGTTTACATGCACTCACTTAGAATTTGGTAGCATTGCCTTTAAATTGTTCAACTTAGGTCAAACGTGTGTAGCCTTCCACAAGCTTCCCACAATAAGTTGGGTGAATTTTGGCCCATTCCTCCTGACAGAGCTGGTGTAACTGAGTCAGGTTTGTAGGGATCCTTGCTCGCACACGCTTTTTCATTTCTGCCCACAAATTTTCTTCAGGATTGAGCTCAGGGCTTTGTGATGGCCACTCCAATACCTTGACTTTGTTGTCCTTAAGCCATTTTGCCATAGCTTTGAAAGTATGCTTGGGGTCATTGTCCATTTGGAAGACCCATTTGCGACCAAGCTTTAACTTCCTGACTGATGTTTGAGATGTTGCTTCAAAATATCCACAATTTTCCTGCCTCATGACACCATCTATTTTGTGACGTGTCACCAGTCCATCCTGCAGCAAAGCACCCCCACAACATGATGCTGCCACCCCCGTGCTTCACGGTTGGGATGGTGTTCTTCGGTTTCCAAGCCTCCCCCTTTTTCCTCCAAATGTAACGATGGTCATTATGGCCTAACAGTTCTATTTTTGTTTCATCAGACCAGAGGACATTTCTCCAAAAAGTACGACCTTTGTCCCCATGTGCAGTTGCAAACTGTAGTCTGGCTTTTTGATGGCGGTTTTGGAGCAGTGGCTTCTTCCTTTGCTGAGCGGCCTTTCAGGTTATGTCGATATAGGACTCATTTTACTGTGGATATAGATACTTTTGTACCTGTTTCCTCCAGCATCTTCACAAGGTCCTTTGCTGTTGTTCTGGGATTGATTTGCACTTTTTGCACCAAAGTACATTCATCTCTAGGAGACAGATCTCCTAGAGATGAATGCTCCCAAGGATGAACCAGACTGGTGGAGATATACAATTTTTTTCCCTGAGATCTTGGCTGATTTCTTTAGATTTTTCCATGATGTCAAGCAAAGAGGCACTGAGTTTGAAGGCAGGCCTTGAAAAACATCCACAGGTACACCCCCAATTGACTCAAATGAGGTCAATTAGCCTATCAGAATTCTAAAGCCATGACATCCTTTTCTGGAATTTTACAAGCTGTTTAAATGCACAGTCAACTTAGTGTATGTAAACTTCTGACCCACTGGAATTGTGATACAGTGAAATAATCTGTCTAAACAATTGTTGGAAAAATTACTTTTGTCATGCACACAGTAGATGTCCTAACCGAATTGCCAAATCTATAGTTAACAAGAAATTTGTGGAGTGGTTGAAAAACGAGTTTTAATGACTCCAACCTAAGTGTATGCAAACTTCTGACTTCAACTGTACATTTAAATGGTATTAATATTAATTTGCATATTTGCGTTTATTCCCATGGAAAGTTTCCACCTCTAAATATTCCCCAAAATGTGCAACCCTAGTCGAAAGAACAGACAGCTCTCGGTTGGCCAAGATTATTATATATATTTTTAAGTCGGGGACAGCCTTAACCGCTACACACAGCCTACACCGTTGTCACCATATTAGCTAACGTCATAGTAAACTTGGCTGCTAGAACTAATACGTTAATAAACCCAACCCGCTGCAATCAGAGTACAACGTACAGCAAGCTGTTACACCACCGTGCCCCGATGGCAATAAATTAATAAAACTGAAAGCTTACCAAGACATGGAAGAGTTCCAGTGTTGGACAGCCTAAGCCAGCCAGCTAACATAAATAGCCTTCCTCTCTGTTTGAGCCAGGTGTTTGAGTAGGCTAAATAAGCTAGCTGTATTGGATGGCTAAGTGAAAAAAAATATATATATATATAGCTCTCTTCCTCTGCTGCTTCCCCTTAATTTTAAAGAAATGAATTTGTTCAAAACTGTATCCAGATTTTCATAGTCATACCGTCCTTCTCTCAACCTGGGATTTATGGTATTACTTTAGTACACATGCGCCAAAAAAGCCCATTACCTGAATGCTAACAAAATTAGTACAATAGCTATTTTCCTGAGGCTGCTCGTTTATTTTCTTTTGCACTCGCATATTTAGCTACCGTAATTTTCGGACTATAAGCCGCTACTTTTTCCCACGCTATGAACCTCGCGGTTTATACAATGACGCGGCTAATTTATTTTGTTTTTTTCACAAGATTCATGCCGCCAATAAACTGAGCACCGTCACATAATGTGACGTAAATCGAGCGCGCTCAAACTTGCCATTCTGATTACGGTAGTCATTTTGTCACCCTCATCATGGCAAAGACACGGCGAAATGCATATGATGCAGCTTTCAAGTTGAAGGCGATCGATCTGGCTGTTGGAAAAGGAAATAGAGCTGCTGCACGGGAGCTTGGCCTTAATGAGTCGATGATAAGACGTTGGAACTGTGCAGATCCGACTGAAAGCCAAAACAATCGGCACCGCAATGAAGTTTGACTTTCTTGGTAGGCTACTGTTTACTGCTATTTATTTTAGATTTTTGTTACAAGCCGTGTTTCGTTAAAGCCTATTTATTTTTGTTACAAGCCGTGTTTCGTTTAAAAGGTTGTGTAAAGTTAATTTGTTTCAATGTACCGGTAGGCACTTGCGGCTTATAGACATGTGCGCTTTATTTATGTACAAAATACATATTTGTAAAAAATTCTGTGGGTACGGCTTATATTCAGGTGCGCTTAATAGTCCAGCAATTACGGTAATTGCAAAGACAGGCAATCCAGCTCATGAAGTTATACATTTAGGTAGGTGTTACTGAATGTTGTTTTTGGTGAGTTTGGACATTTACAAGCGAATGTGAATGAGAGACATTGTGCAAATGAGCAAAGTTTTGAGTCTGAAGGAAGAACAGTACTGTCTCTTCAGCAGCATGTCTACATGCTGTGTCTGTGTGGAGTCTGGAGACACTAGGGCAATGGACCATCCTGCTAGGAGAAGAGGGGGGAGTAGCAGATGGGCTGAGACCTGAGGGGAGGAGAGGTCTTGCCTAGTTAAATAAAATAAAAAATGTAAAGAGAAAACACAAGGAAATAAAGATAAGTGGCAGCTGTACAAATAACTAATCCAAAGGGCTTTGAGTTCTCAAACATGGCAGAAAGCTAACACAATATGATGCCCCATCACCTTATTAATGCAGCCACTTACTTAGATAACAAGTTAAACTAGGGGTCGTGTTAACACATAATTCAGTGTTTTCACACAGGAAAAAAAGATGACACACAAGAAATTTCTTGCTGCATTTTGTAACCGCAGATCTAAAATGGTTATTTTTATCATTTCTGCTGGGCGTCAGACCAATTTTGTGCTTCAGTTGTACTTTTCCACTCAGACAAATTCACTAATGGCCATTCTATCAGCACACAGTTCTCCGACCGGTGTGGTTTATTTTCTGCAGTACTTTTCTTGTGTAGTCAGCCTATTTTTCTCCGCTAAATTGCTAGGTTAACTTTAAGCAAAACATTAGGAAACGTAGCTGGCTACATTCTTTATGACAGGCCTAAACATTAGAAATGATGGCCATGAATCGTTTTTGCAAAAATACCTTGCTTTTTCATTTTAAGTTAATTTACTTGTGCGGCTGCTAGCAAAATAGTATTGCACTTCTGTCATCTGATAAATGAAGCTATTTTCTGCCGAATGTGTTGCACTAAAGTATTTTCTGTGTACTTCCCTGATCACTCTATTGAATCAAAACACTTGACTTTCAATATAAAACGCAACCACTGTAAATACACAGCTGGACTGCTCCCGCTTTCTCTTGTGCTATTTTATACAAACACATGACTGGCTCAACTGTGCTGGGGAACTAAGTAAGATTCATAATGTAAAATGTGACAGGTGAAATAAGAACACAATCTTCTTTATATCCTAAGCACAAGTTGACTGCAGTTATGTACTTGAATTTCAACAAATATTAAAACGTATTGAAAAACTTAGTTTATAATATTGACTATTGAAAAACCATCCCGTGGACATTTCCAAATACCCCGGTATATACATACCGCCCAAGCAGTCCCTCCCTTCCTCCACTGGATCACTTGACTTGTATCTGCTCTGTGAATTAACTTTAGACTGCAATGCTGTATAGGATGAGTAATTTGTTTGCCCCCAGTAACTCTGGTATGTACATTGTTGTATCCTTTACTTTTCCCCTATATATAGCAGTTTTTGTAAAGCGATGTTTCATCTTTTGAATGAATGGTTCAATACCTGAGGTTTTTGTAGTTATTCAATGTTCGAAACCACCATAACCAGAATGTTGTTGAAATTTGTATGCTAAAAATGAGTGGCCGTGCCAGTTCCTGGATCCATAACCGCAGAAACAGGGGCGCAGCCCGTAGCTGCCCTCTAGCAAGCAAACTATTTAGTGCTAGGTATCAACTGCCAATCCAGTAGGGGCTGTAGTGAGCTTCAATTGGTCAAGCGTGCCGCAATGAATGTGGTATATTCGCATAAAGATTGCCTGCCAGTCAACTCCATTACACTCAAAAGTTACTTCAACCAGTGAATACTAGCTATTCTACCTGTTGGTCTTAATGAGTGTTCGCACGCTAATAGCAAACCTTGCAGACAAAAAGGTATATTTTCTCAAGGGGAATGTAGTAGGTTGCTGGATTGAATCCCCGAGCTGACAATGTAAAAATCTGTCATTCTGCATCTGAGCAAGACCGTAACCCCACTGTTCCCCGGGCGCCAAAGACGTGGATGTCGATTAAGGCAGCCCCCGCACCTCTCTGATTCAGATGGGCTGGGTTAAATGCAGAAGACACATTTCAGTTAATGCATTCCGGTTGTACAACTGACTAGGTATCCCCTTTACCTAGTTTGATAATGACATCACCAAAGTATGTTTTATCAGACATTTCAAACATTCCCAGCTAATGAGAAAGCAGACATGGTATTTCATTTAAGAGAATGAACAAGGCAACCTTGGGGCTAATTTGTATGTGCACCACTGGCCGATTGAGGGACTTTTGAATCCGTATCCCAGTACGGCCCACGTGACCACCACTCCGTGAGGGGCTATGCTTGCGTCGCCCAATGGTCCCCCTGCCCACTTTGCTGATTGAAATAAATAAATGGGACTGTTTCATCGCCCCAAACGTGCTCTACGGATCTTGGCTGGTACATTTCATGTTAACTATTAGCAAAAATTTGGATAACCATGCTAGCATTGCCCTCATGTGGGTTCTAACAAGTTAGCAAGCATAATAGGTAGTGCTAGGTATCAACAGTAAATTCAGTAAGGCCTGGAAGCTATAATTTTGATTGGTCAATAGCGCTCGGATGTCATGGAGTATTTGCATAAAGTTTAGTTTTACCCAACTTTGGTCCCACCCATAGAGAATGATACCGAAGCATCCCTAGTTCCTTTTATGGCATCTCTGAGCACACTGGCAGATTAATTTTTAAGTAGTCAATTATCTTCACGATTGGCTGACCCATCCGGATGACACGGTTGCACATGACTTCAACAGGGTGATCAGGAGGGATCAACCCATAAAGTTCAAAGTCCCACTCAGTTGACTACATTAAAATGGTGGAAGCCCTCAATGGCACTGCCCTTGCTAAAACAGGCTTTTGGCATCTATCATTCTCTATGATCCCACCCTATTCATGTACCCTTTCCCCCCTCTATCGTGTTCAGTGAAGAGGTACCGATAAACCCGGTTTATTTATACATTTAATAATGAATAAAAAGGTGTCTAAATGTGGGTTACACACATAATAGCTAGTCTATTGAAAAGATACAATTGTGGAAACACTAAATACACTCTACAATAGTACGACTGGCTACACTTTGTATATTATAGCTACAAATTAGTTTAACCATAATCTGGGTTTACATGAGACGTTGAATATGGCGATTATCCTTTAAACCCAGGAAGCAGCCATTCAACTTGGCATTCACCAGCTTTCAAGCTGAATAATGACACATTACATTTTGTACTTACCAAAGAATGGAGTTACTCTGCGCAACTATTGTTATTATTGACGACACGGCCAGTATGTGCTTCTAAGAAAGGTGTATAGATAAAAAGTTACATGCAACCGAAAAATGGAGAATCGCCATATTCAATGTCTCCTGTAAACACAGATTCTGGTTCACAATGCGATCAAAACGATGTCGAAGGGCACGTGCTACACGCCTCTCTCTCTGTTCAAGCATTTTAGCCGGCAGGTTTAGAAAATTGTAATTAAACCCTACCTCGGCCGGAGCTCTACGCCCGCTGTGAATATTTGGCTTTATCAAGCGTTCCCTACAAATTCCTTGATAAAAGTCCAGTTTGCTGTTCCGTCCCGTAAAGACTTCATTAGTTCGCTAACCGCTGCGCATAAGGTGGAAAGCGGCTCTTGTCGGACAGGAGAAAGGCAGGTTATTACATTTCAGAACCGACCCCCTTATAAACCAGTTCAAGACGTCTGTTTAATATATCTAGATAACCTTATACCGGTATTTGGCAATGTTTGTTGGCAAAAAATACATATTTGTTTACGAAAAAAATAACTAAATTAGTCTCGGATCAGGGCGAGACAATTGACAGGATTGGATTCTAACTTCCTTACGAACGACTCAGCCATTGGCGGAGAACAACGGGCTCGAGTACTCTTCTCCTATTGGTGCATCGATGAGACATTGCATTATGGGTTACCAATATATTAACGTAAATATACAGTAGGCATAGGCAGTTTGCCTATATAATGTGGCCCAGTGGTCACTAACCATTTCTGAGCCGTTAGTCAAAATGCAGGCCAAGATCTACAGCTGAAATAAAAAAAATAAAAAAAACGTCTTAAAAAGCATAAGCCTATTGCAACGTTAACCTATTAAAAACAGTTATGTAGCAATGATCTAGGTTTGTTCAGTAGGCTATAGGCTCAATACATTATCACTGCATATTGGCTATTATTGAATTGCCCTGCCAATGTTGTTCTCAGACCATTATTACATAATATTTCAAAACGTGAGGTATATGATTATATGATTGCACTGGTAATATATAATTTGTTGTATTACATGTGAGGCATAAATTGAAATAATTCGCGTTTTTATTTTACTGAACTGATGGTTAGTTTCTCTCTCAGCTCTTCCTCCATCCGCTGACTGAACGAAAAGGCACACCGTCTTCCAGCTGATTGGGAAACTTAAATCGCACACGATTATCTGAGCTATCTAATTGGCCAGTGGTAGGCCTATAGGTGCTCTTGATTTGCTCTCCGGGAAGGCGGAATTTGTACCTTCAGACGCATGAGATGGTTCAAAATGGGAACACCCCATTAGCTAAAGTATTAAGGCTATCGCATGCTTCCCAGTCGAAACAGTTCACGCAAATATTGTGCCGGAATTTTGTGACGTTTTTGTTTGTTTTGGTGTAGCGCAGATTTTTTTATTGTTTGGTTGTTCACTGCACACAGCATATTGGACGCGTTTCTTTGCCCATGCGTTGACCATGTGTTGTTGACGCCTGCCAAATCTTACAATGCCTGGATATGTATTTTATGTATCAGCTAATCACATTACGTTATAGCAATCTGTCAGTTGAGGACGATGACGAGCACTCAAACATTGGTTGATGCATTTAAGGTCAGAGCAGGGTATGCAACTTTTTTCTTGATTGTCTATTATATTGACAAGATAGTCAAGTGACCGCGCTCACAATGGAAATGCATGTCCTCAAAGATGGAATGCAGGCAGAGGAGGAGAGATCTAGCCAATGAGAGGGCAGAAAAGCACGAGAACAACAGATAGAGGACTCGTCTTTGTATCTGTGCCATGATAGCGTCTGTTATCCTTATAGGGCGGCAGTTAGGCTAGCGGCTAGATCTTTGGCACAATAAACAACAGTTTGCTAGTTTCAATTCACTAGCAGACTAGATGGAAAATCTGTCGAACTGCCCTTGAGCATGGCTCTTAAACCTAATTGCGCCAGGATCACCATCAATAATGGCTGATCCCTGGCCGTGACCCCACTCTCTGAGGGTGTCTCAGACGGAGAGGGATTTGCAAAAAACAGATTTCCATTTTCACAGCACACTTGTACAGGTTACACACTTATATCAGTGCATTCATAACAACCTAACCATTGGGAAACTTTTATTAGAATAAAATAAGTCAACATTTCGGTAGCCAAAGGCCGCGTTCTCTTTTGTCAAGTTGTTGACCGTCATTGGTCACCACCTTTCAAAGTGGGTTGCATTCTGGGGCAAAAATGGTCAGATTTACATGTCGACTGCATTACCTGTACAAAAATCATGTGTTCAAAGGTCATGAAGTTTTGACTGTAGTCGACTGCAAGGTTTTGCAGTTGCTCTTCACCAACTTAATCCTGCAGCCATCACCTGCATTGTGGGAGGCTCAACTGTCAACCATGTGTACAGTAAATACTGTATATACAAATACATGTGATATTTGAGGCTCTCTCACTAGTTGATTGTATAATGTACACATATGATTTCAGTTTGAGTGTTTTGGATAAAAAAAATATTTATTAGGATCCCCGTTACACAACGCCAATGGCGACAGCTAGTCTTATTGGGGTCTGACACATAATGAAAAAGCCAGACAAAAAAAGACTACAATTTACATACATTTAAAAACATTAACGTGTGCGTGCATCAGTTACACATACAGTAAATTCGGAAAGTATTCAGCCCTTTACTTTTCCACATTTTGTTACAGCCTCATTCTAAAATGGATTCAATTGTTTGTTTTTCCCCCTCATCAATCTACACACAATACCCCATAATGACAAAGCAAAAAAAATCATAAATTAAGTATCACATTTACATAAGTATTCAGACCCTTTCCTCAGTACTTTGTTGAAGCACCTTTGGTAACGATTACAGCCTTGAGGCTTCTTGGGTATAACAATACAAGCTTGACACCTTCTTTTCTGCAGATCCTCAAGCTCTGCCAGGTTGGATGGGGAGCGTTGCTGCACAGCTATTTTCAGGTCTCTCCAGAGATGTTCGATCGGGTTCAAGTCCGAGCTCTGGCTAGGCCACTCAAGGACATTCAGATACTGGTCCCAAAGCCACCTCTGTGTTGTCTTGGCTGTGTGCTTAGGATTGTTGTCCTGTTGGAAGGTGAACCTTCGCCCCAGTCTGAGGTCCTGGACAATCTGGAGCAGGTTATTATCAAGTATCTCTCTATACTTTGCTCCGTTCTTCTTTCCCTCGATCCTGAGTAGTCTCCCAGTCCATGCCGCTGAAAAACATCCCCACAGCATGATGCTGCCACCACCATGCTACACCGTAGGGATGGTGCCAGGTTTACTCCAGACGTGAGTGACGCTTGGCATTCCGGCCAAAGAGTTCAATGTTGGTTTCATCAGACCACAGATTCTTGTTTCTTATGGTCTGAGTCTCCCTTAGGCGCCTTTTGGCAGACTCCAAGGGGGCTGTCATGTGCCTTTTACTGAGGAGTGGCTTCTGTCTGGCCACTCTACCACAAAGGCCTGATTGGTGGAGTACAACAGAGATGGGAGAACCTTCCAGAAGGACAACCATCTCCACAGAGGAACTCTGGAGCTCTGTCAGAGAGACCATCGGGTTCTTGGTCACCTCCCTGACCAAGGCCCTTCTCCCCTGATTGCTCAGTTTGGCCAGGCGGCCAGCTCTAGGAGTCTTGGTGGTTCCAAACTTCTTCCATTTAAGAATGATGGAGGCCACTGTCTTCTTCTTATTGTAAATAAGAATTTGTTCTTAACTTCTTATGGCTGCAGGGGCAGTATTGAGTAGCTTGGATGAAAAGGATCCCAGAGGTGCCCAGAGTAAACTACCTGCTCCTCAGTCCCAGTTACTAATATATGCATATTATTATTAGTATTTGATAGAAAACACTCCGAAGTTTCTAAAACTGTTTGAATGATGTCTGAGTATAACAGAACTCATATGGCAGGCAAAAACCTGAGAAAAAAATCCAACCAGGAAGTGGGAAATCTGAGGTTTGTAGGTTTTCAACTCATCGCCTATCGAATACACAGTGGGATATGGATCAGTTTGCACTTCATACGGCTTCCACTAGATGTCAACAGTCTTTAGAACCTTGTCTGATGCTTTTACTGTGAAGTGGGGCCGAAGGAGAGGGGAATGAGTAAGGTCTGCCATGAGCTGACCATGCGCGTTCATTTGAGAGCGAGCTCTGTTCTATCGCATTTCTGAAGACAAAGGAATTCTCCGGTTGGAACATTATTGAAGATTTATGTTAAAAACATCCTAAAGATTGATTCAATACATCGTTTGACATATTTCTACTGACTGTTACGGAACTTTTTGACATTTCGTCTGCTTTTAGTGAACGCGCTTCGTGACTTTGGATTTGTTTACCAAACGCGCTAACAAAAGTAGCTATTTGGACATAAATGATATACATTACCGAACAAAACAAAAATTTATTGTGGGAGTCCTGGGAGTGCATTCCGACAAAGATCAGCAAAGGTAAGTGAGGATTTATAATGCTATTTATGACTTTTTGTTGACTCGACCATTTAGCGGGTAACTGTATGGCTTGCTTTTGTGGCTGAACGCTGTTCTCAGATTATTGAATATTGTGCTTTTTCCGTAAAGCTTTTTTGAAGTCTGACACAGCGGTTGCATTAAGAACAAGTTTATCTTTAATTCTATGTAAAACATGTATCTTTCATCAAAGTTTATGATGAGTATTTCTGTTATTTGATGTGGCTCTCTGCAATTTCTCCGGATATTCTGGAGGCATTTCTGAACATGGCGCCAATGTAAACTGAGGTTTTTGGATATAAATATGAACTTTATCGAACAAAACATATATGTATTGTGTAACATGAAGTCCTATGAGTGTCATCTGATGAAGATCATCAAAGGTTAGTGATTCATTTTATCTCTATTTCTGCTTTTTGTGACTCCTGTCTTTGGCTGGAAAAATGACTGTTTTTCTGTGATTTGTTGGTGACCTAACATAATCGTTTGTGGTGCTTTCGCTGTAAAGCCTTTTTGAAATCGGACACTGGTGGGATTAACAAGAAGTGTATCTTTAAAATGGTGTGAAATACTTGTATGCTCGAGGAATTTAAATAATGAGATTTCTGTTGTTTGAATTTGGCGGCCTGCACTTTCACTGGCTGTTGTCATATCGATCCCGTTAACGGGATTGCAGCCTTTAACTGACTTGCCTAGTTAAATAAAGGCTAAATAAATAAGATAAACATACACAACAAGTAGATCACATGGTCGTTGTCACAAATATCCAGCTCATGTCCAGTCATACTCGGTGTCAGTGTGTGTCCCTCAATGTTATTCCATCTCAGTTGCAGCATTCAAATTGTGGTCATCGTCTGTCTTAAAATCACAACATTTAAGACGATGATTTATCACAGCATTTCCACAGATTGAGCCAAACACAATACAATTTAAGCATTGAGGACAGCATTTTGTTGACAGCATGGTGGTTTACACTGTCTACTGTGTGTGAATGATGGAAGACTCTTACCCCGGCAGTAGGTCCACTTAGGCCAGCACATCAACCAGTACTGGGATGCTTACTCTCAAAGTGCTGCTTGAATGTCTTCGGGTCTGTGTCTATAAAGGCCAACTATAAAATTAAGGAGTTAACAATCTGTGGCTTAGATTTCATTCAAAGTTGACACAAATGATAAACTAAGCAATATGATGCAACAAACTGCTTCACATATGAAAGACTGTGGTACACAGAGCCTGCTATCACCTCCCTCCTCATTACTGGCTAGCATGCAACCATAATTCACAGTTATTTTGGGGGCCTTCCGAGTGGTGCAACGGTCCAATGCACTGCATCACAGTGCTTGAGGCGTCACTACAGACCCGGGTTCTATCCCAGGCTGTGTCACAACCGGCCATGGCCGGGAGTCCCATAGGACGGCGCACAATTGGCCCAGCATCGTCCAGGTTAGGGGAGGGTTTGGCCGGGGGGGTTTACGCTAGAGTCGCGCTCTAGTGACTCCTTGTGGTGGGCCAGGCGTCTGCAGGCTAACTTCGATCGTCAGTTGAACGATGTTTCCTCAAGCAGGCGGGTGTTAAGAAGCACGGTTTGGTGGGTCATGTTTCGGGGGACGCATGACTTGACATTTGCCTCTCCTGAGCCCATTGGGGAGTTGCAGCGATGACACAAGATCATAGTTGGATTGCAATTGGATATCACGAAATTGGGGAGAAAAAGGGGGTACAAGAAGAAAAAAAAATGTTTTTGGTAAGATGAATAGTACACACAAAATGGCCAGAACAACTATGATAACACATCATTAGATTATTTAATGTATAGTAAGGCCTGACGGCTATAACTGTTATGCTGATGAAGGAGGACCCAAAAGCGACGTAATAGAAACAGAGTCTTTATTCCAGTCTTAAACAAACAATGATGTTCCTGGATATTATCAAAGGTAATCCAAAACAGGAAACTGAAAACCTCTTGTCAGTAGAGAGGAACGACTGGAGACGCGACCACAGACTGCAGGTCGCTTCAGGAAGGCACAGACCGTAGCTGACATAGACACCTGCTCACACGCAGCTTCTGACAAATGCAAAAACACAACAGGGCGGAACAAGGACACAGAGCAGCTAACCTCAAACAAGAATCCGACAAAGACAGAAGCGGAAAACAGAGGGAGAAATAGGGACTCAAATCAGAGGGCAAAATAGGGGACAGGTGTGAAAGAGTAAATGAGGTCGTTAGGAGAAAGAGAAACAGCTGGGAGCAGGAACGGAACGATAGAGAGAGAGAGCGGGGGAGGGAGAGAGGGAGGAGGAGAGAGAGGAATAGAAAGAGGGAAAGAACCTAATAAGACCAGCAGAGGGAAGCACAGGGACAAGACATGAAAATCAAAGACAAAACATGACAATAACACACAAAGTTACTCAATGTTAAGGCCTGTAACGGCTGTCAAAAAGGGCAACACAGCATCCACCCACTGGGCACTCTACATGCAATTAAAAATTGTGAACTCGTGAGTAAAACAGATGGGTAGATTGGTAACAACAAATCCGACATTGCATCTCTCTTTAAGCATGGCCAAGTTAATAATTATGCTGTGGAATATGTCTTAAACCACCCAGACACAAAGATACAGTCGTCCTTCTGAACTGAGCTGCAGGACAGGAATGAAATTGCTCAGGGATGTTACCATGAAGACATTGGTGATTTAAATCAGCTACAGAGTTCAATGGCTGTGATAGGAGAAAACTGAGGATGGATCAACAACATTGTAGTAACTCAACAATAATGAGCTAAATGACAGAGTGAAAATAATACAAATATTAAGGAAAAAAAAGATTGGTTTACAAACATAGTGTATGCAACAAGGCACTAAAGTAATACTGCAAAAAACACAGCAAAGGAATACACTTTTTGGCTTAAATGCAAAGCCTTATGTTTGGGGCAAATTCAATACAACACTGAGTAACTGCCTCCTTATTTTCAAGCATGGTGGTGGCTGGATCATGGTATGGAAGATCTAGTAGTCCAACCATCAGCGTTGGCTCCAGAGGGTCTTGCCACCCGGTCGGGCTAGGAGGGGAACAACGGGAGCAGAGGGACTCGGAATTGACCCTTCTTAAAAAAAAAAAAAGTCTCTGGGTCCGATGACATCCTGGTTAGTGCCAGTAAAGTCTGCAGCTGCTCCGGCATGGTACCCCGACAAGATCAGCCTTCAACCTTGGCCACGGAACCCCGTAAGACTGAATCTGGACGCTTGTTTTGCCAGCCATAGTCCAACCTCCACCATTGGCGGGAACCACAGCAGCCTTGTCAGCTGGCTGCCTCATCCATGGAGGGGGAGAGGCGGCTGTGACTCCTAATTGCCTGGGGAAGAAGCACAACTGAAATCAATGAATAGCGGGGAAAAATGCAATCACGCATGACACATTCTCAGTATGCGAAAATAGTATGTTTAATAGTATGCAACATTTAGAAAATCAAGTATGGTTTAAATCCCAGGATGTTATACTAATTTTGTCTCTTCGTCTAGTAGATTTCGATGCACACTTTTCCACAATGCATTGGAAGAGGTGGACTGCGAGTCTTCAACTAGCCATCAACAAAACTAGGCTACTTAATTGGGAAGATGCCCAAAGCTTCTGCGGTGGTGTTCAAATGTAGGCTAAGTAGTTTTTGTTCTGCTTAAAATTATCACAAGTATTGCATTGTAGGCTGCATCTTTGAAAACAGAAGCATTTTTTTATTTTATTTTTACCCAAAGTGGATTTTTGTTTTCTCTCAAAGTGTTTCTTGTTCTCTTGGTCTTCGTCAGAGCTTTTAAACTAAATGATCTTTTGATTTCTGAATGTGTCGACACCTGGGACTGGGGATGTTGCTGTGGTATTGATGTCGTGTGAATCAGGCCTTTTGTTTCAGTTTTGTAGGCTAGGTTACCTATTGAATTTATTTAATTTATGGATCAAGTCTTAGCAGTCATTCTGATCTCGTTCCCAATGATCAGTGCTTTCGTTTTTTATGTTGCTGTCCAGCTGTTCTGAATTTGCGATGCGCCCAAGTTTTTCTGTGCAATAGCCTTTTGATTTGAACATTTGAAAACTTTTAGTGTGTGTACTAAGCTATTTGATTTAATTGATATGTTACAGCACTTTGGTTTAACTAATACATATGTTGAAATGGAACCAAATTATCTGTTTCTGTCTTCAGTCTGTTTTTAAATAGGGTAGATTGTCTATATGGTCTTCTACGGTATAGATCTACTATGGTATAGGTAGGCCTATAGCTCCACTCCTATTCTATTCAGAGTTTAGAGAAATTAATACAATTAGAAATTAGCTATTATCAGGCTGGTTAATGAGATGCATGTCTGTTGAATTTGGACAAATTCACCCACACTCGGCCCCGCCCCACCTACACAGACAATCAGGAGCTGTGACTGCATTGCAGCCGTGGCATACAGCATACTTTTTACTAAACTTTACAGGCTAAATAGTATGCGACGATTAGTAGTCGTATAGTATGTAGTACGCTAGTATGGGTATTCAGACACGTCTTGTGTCTCGTTCACATGTTGGGAGCAGCATGACCTCTCTATTGGCTTCTCCATCTAAAGAATTCATCATCATTATGCCTAGTAAAATAAAGGTTAAATAAACAAATGTAAAAAATGTACTTCTCCTTCCTTACTATCAAACATAGGGACCCATGGGCCCCCATGAAACAAGGCATCACTGCTGAATTCACAGAATTTGCCCTAGCATGAGGATGCTGTGCCACTACATTATCATTATGCCCATCTTCATTGACCACAGCCTGGGGCTGTGGATCATCCATGTTGGTTGTGTGTATCGGGGATCCTGCAGACTTTGCCAAAATTAAGTTGTCACCAGAGAGGAAGGACTGAATAACCATCCTACTACCGCAACCATAGATTCACAGCAAAACACAGTTATTTTGGTAAGACGAATAGTACACAGTAAACGGCCTGAATGCCTATGATAACCATTACATTACTCAATGGCGTAAGGCCTGATGGCTATAACACACAAAACTACTAAATGTTTCATAAGGCCTGTAACTGCTGTCAAAAAGGGCAACACAGCATCCCTGGGCATTCGGGAACTCGTGAGAAAAAATCCCCAAATAGTGGTACTGTATAGGGAGTATTCGAGGCACAGATGTTCACTGCGCCAAGCCGAGTGACAAAAAAAAAACATGCAACCACCCCCCTACAAAATTATAATTTTAACTAAATAGTAGGCAATATTAAATCCCTTTTTAGTAGGGTGTCAATGTTGCAGTTGTTATTTCTGTCAAATCAAACTGGTTGAGAACCACTGCTTTATTCATACCACCTTCATGTTAGAGGGTGACATTTACCAATTTAAGCGTTGAGGGCTGTCCACACCAAGGACGATAACTATAACAATACATTATACATAACTGTAACACGTTGGAAAGCATCCACACTCAAGGAAAGTTCTACAGTAGCCTTCACCTGTCAGTCAACTGATCAAAGCATCCTACTGCACGCTGTAAGCCTATTAATAAGGTGGTAACACAGACCATTCAGTGCTTCAGGGTGTGTTCATTGTCATAGTGACAACAGCAAATAATACTTGTGGTCAGGAGTTGTGTTCGGTAGTTGTGTTGTTTTGGTCAGTTTTGTGGTCTGTAGTTGTGGTTATTGTCTAAACTACAGTTGCTGCTTGTGAAAACTGAAAGAAGTGAATAGGTGAAATATGAAGCCAGTGAATAGTGGCAGTTGTTGCTAGGCAACTGTCTTGGCAGGCCTGATCCCTCCATGGCTAAAGCCAGTGTGAGAAAGATACTAACAAACGTTTATGCTTTAAAGGAGAATATAAACACTTTAGGAAGTAAATCTTAGAAAAGAGATATATTCAATTCACTAATACCAAACATGTGCATTTAACACAACATCTCTATATTTTGTATTTTGATCGTCGACAAGGTGTATTTGAGCTATGGTCAGCGCCATTTTAAATTACCATAGTAACCACTGACACCTGTGCGTCACTGGCAGGAATCAGCAAATTCTGTGGTATTGAGTTTGTGCGGAGAGGGAATCGAAGAGAGTGGGGTTAGGTGCGGACAACAACAAGTAGTAATTCAAACAAACTGTATAGTGCCAGACTGTACGAATTGTCTCCAAAAAAATCCCTTGGTAAAAGCTACCATCGGCTGCCCAATGACCCACAACTTTTGAAGAAGTGGTTCCATGTCCTGAAGAGGAAGGATGTGCCAGCTGGAGCTAGCAGGATCTGCAGCCAGCACTTTGCGGAGGAAGACTTTGCGATGAAGGGCACTTTCGATGTGGCAACATTACCTTGAAGCCCTCTGCTTGCCCCTCAATTTTCAATGTTGAGGGTTAGGGTATAAGGGTTACTGACCGACCATCATCTACATAGCTGACTTCGTAGACAAGCCAAAGCTGAATTGAACGGAGGAGGCGACCCGGGTAATGGAGCCTGACAGGCTGACTAAATGCGAGTGTTGCAAAATAAATGTAGAAATCTATATTATTCAATTATTGCACCCACACTGCTCGCGCGCGCCAAGGGCTAAAATAGAAGTCAGTTCAATTTCTGACGCAGATCACGCTGCAAGTCCTGCCTCTCCCATCTCCTCATTGGTTTATAGAAACAGGTACTCTGTGTGACTGAAAGACGAATGAGGTCGGTGGCGGTAATGCACCTAATTTATGAAAGTTGCCAATCACAATATAAAGTCAAGAGAAGAAAATGCCTAGGAGGAGAGATGAATAGAAACGATTCGGTTGACCGTTTTATGTGTGGATTAATTGGCGGAGTAGAGGACCTTGTGCATTTCAGGTAAAATAACAACTCAATGTTTATATCCCAGGACAAATTAGCTAGCTAGCTAAATTGCCATAAAGGTTTAATGCTTTTCGACCTGTCCCCAAATTAATGTAATTGGTTCAGAGTTATAAACTGCTCAAAAAAATAAAGCGAACACTTAAACAACACAATGTAACTCCAAGTCAATCACACTTCTGTGAAATCAAACTGTCCACTTAGGAAGCAACACTGATTGACAATAAATTTCACATGCTGTTGTGCAAATGGAGTAGACAAAAGGTGGAAATTATAGACAATTAGCAAGACACCCCCAATAAAGGAATAGTTCTGCAGGTGCTGACCACAGGCCACTTCTCAGTTCCTATGCTTCCTGGCTGATGTTTTGGTCACTTTTGAATGCTGGCGGTGCTTTCACTCTAGTGGTAGCATGAGACGGAGTCTACAACCCACACAAGTGGCTCAGGTAGTGCAGTTCATCCAGGATGGCACATCAATGCGAGCTGTGGCAAAAAGGTTTGCTGTGTCTGTCAGCGTAGTGTCCAGAGCATGGAGGCGCTACCAGGAGACAGGCCAGTACATCAGGAGACGTGGAGGAGGCCGTAGGAGGGCAACAACCCAGCAGCAGGACCGCTACCTCCACTTTTGTGCAAGGAGGTGCACTGCCAGAGCCCTGCAAAATGACCTCCAGCAGGCCACAAATGTGCATCTTCTTAGGAATTGTTTATTCCAATTGATCTTAAAAGTATTATTTAAAGCAGTAAAGTCCAGAAAATTCAGTCCACCATTCTCATAAGTGTTCATTACAACAGTTTTCCTAATGTAATGGGTACAGTTTCTCCAAAGAAAGTTGAAAAGCATCTGGTCTATCTCCTTGCTTATTTTACTGTCAAGATATAAAGATAGAGTGCCATATGTTAGTCTAGAGATACCTTCGGCCTTGGTTATTAGGACTCTACCTTTTTAAAGATAAGTCCCTCTGTAGCTATTGATTTAGCTTCTTCTGGGTATTTTTAATAAGAGGGTTAAAATTTAGTAAGCCTCTAGACTTCTGATCCTTTGTAATGGTTATGCCTAAATATGTAAGTTCTTTACTGGAATACCATAATATGAAGGTGTCACACAATCTTTGACAGCTATGAGTTAACACTTATTAATGTTAATGTAACGGAATTCCGGAATTCATACGAAGAGGAGGAGTAGTGATTCGACCAAAATGCAGCGTGGTTATGTGACATAATGATTTATTAAACAAGACGAAGACGAAACGAAATACACTTGATAAACTACAAAACAAATAAACGATGTAGACAGACCTGGACACGAACTTACATATAACGTGAAGAACGCATGAACAGGAAACAGACTACATACAAAACGAACGAACGAACGATACCGAAACAGTCCCGTGTGGCGTAACATACAGACACTGACACAGGAGACAACCACCCACAAACAAACAATGTGACACCACCTACCTTAATATGATTCTCAATCAGAGGAGATGAAAACCACCTGCCTCTAATTGAGAACCATATCAGGCACCCATTAAACCAACATAGAAACACAAAACATAGACTGCCCACCAAAACTCACGTCCTGACCAACTAACACATACAAAACTAACAGAAAACAGGTCAGGAACGTGACAGTTAAGATATAGACCAGACGCTTTTGAAAAGGATTGTATCACATTGATCGATATGGGAATTTGGTTAGCGTCTTTCAGAAAAAGTGTAGTATCATCAGCCATCTGGCTTATAATAATTTCTTTACCAGCTATGGAAATACCTTGTACAGGACTATTATTTAAAGAATTTGCAAGAAGTTGGGTGATTAATAAAAACAAGTACGGGGAGATAGGACAACCTTGCCTAATTCCTCCCTTTAACTCAAATCTAGGTGAGCTGCCATATTTCAATTTGATAGAGCTGTTACCATTTGCATAGAGTGTCTTAATAGCCTTACAGAAAAAATCCCCAAAGCCAAGTCTCTCAAGGGAGTGGAAGAGAAACTGATGCTCTACTGTGTCAAATGCTTTATAAAAATCTAAAAATAATGTGAAGCTATCCTCAGTTATTAGGTCTGAGTAGTCAAGTATGTGTAATACTAGTCTGACATTGTTAGAAATATGTCTGTTCATCATGAAGACAGACTGTGTTTCATCAATGATTGCATCCAGGACTTCTTTAATTCTTTTTGCAAGTAGTAAGGCTAAATCTTATAGTCATTATTAAGAAGACAAATTGGATGCCAGTTATCAATGAGCAGAACTTCTTTTTTAGGCTTATGTATCAGTGTTATTAACCCCTGACTCATTGTAGGAGGGAGAACATTGTTTTTAATACTCTCTAAAAAGACTTCAAATAGGAAGGGAGCTACTTGTTCAGAAAATAATTTGTAATATTCTGATGTAATTCCATCAACACCTGGTGATTTATTGTCCTTTAGATGTTTGATAGACTCTATAATCTCTTCAACTTTGATGGGTTCATCACACTGTTTAGATTCTATATATATATATATATATATATATGGTGTCACTACAATGAAAAATACCTTTGGTGGTAATATTCTACACTCGGAATGTGACCCCTTTGGTCACTTTATTTGTCTTGTGATCAGTTACAATGACATTACGCTCATTACTGTAAACTTCTATGGGTACAACACCAAACATGAGAATGATGAGTTGCTTGAATCTATAGAGAAACACATACTTCATTTCATCTAAATTTCCCAATTCGTTATTATTGATAGGAGGGGACTTTAACATTACTATAGATAATTCAACTGATAGATGGCCCCCAGGTAGACCAACCAATCAGAATTTGGGTTTAATACTTTTTATGGAAAAGTTTGATCTTACTGATATATGGAGAGAGAGGTTTCCGGCCGACAGATCATTCACTTGGAGTAACAAAACAGGTTCCAGACAATCCAGAATAGAGTTTTGGCTTATATCCAAATGTATTGATAGTGAGTGTGTTACTAATAAATATCTGTACTACTCCCCTCACAGACCATAGGGCCATTTACATTGATATCAAAATATTTACCCCTGATACTAACCTTGGCAGAGCATCCTATTGGATGCTAAATAGCTCATTATTAAATAATGATATAGTTAAATTTGAGGTTAAAGATTTGCTCTCACACCTTTGGGAAAGGGCTTGTGAAGAAAAATCTTATTGCAAGAACTGGGAGCTCTTTAAATTTGAGGTGTCCAAATACCTTAGAAAATATGGTAGTAATCTTGCTAAGACCAGAAGAGCTGAGGAGGAAAAGGTGATCATTAAGATAACTTCCCTTTCTCAGAGGTCCCCAGCCGGCCTCTCGGGGGAGAAGATGGAACTAATTGAGTTACAAAATAAACTGGATAATATATATAGATTAAAAGCAGAAGGAGCCTTTATTAGATATAGGAAAAAATGGATTGAGGAGGGAGAACAGAATTCATCATATTTCTTTAGACTTGAGAAATTTCATTCTAAAAATAACACTATCCATAAATTAAACATTGATGGTGTTATTACAGATGACCAAAAATTAATCGCTAAATACTGTAGCAATTTTTACAGAAAATTGTATAGCTCTAGTACTGTCAGGAATCCACAGATATGTTTTTTAAGTCACTGAATAATGTTCACCCTATCAGTGATATAGAATCTAAACAGTGTGATGAACCCATCGAAATTAGTTCAGAGTTTGTTTTGATATTTTAACCTGCGTGTCGTCATCGCGTTTGGTGTGGGGGGACAAAATACATTTATGCACGATGGCGCACGCGCGCAGCCGGTTTGGGTTCCGTGTGAGGTAACGTTAACCAATCATGAGTCATGACTGTTATTGACTAGGCTAGCGTTAGACAATGGACAACTTTGTTGCAACTCTAGTTGAAGGTAACTAGCTAATTGCGTCGGAAGTGTTTTATGCAACACTCCCCAGCAACTAACGTTAGCGAGGTAATTGCAAAACAGTAGCCCTGTTATTAGGTAGCTACTGTAGCTAGCTTCCACCTCAGATAATCAAGTAATACATTTGACTGAGATTTGTTTTTGGAACGCTTTGATACCTCCACCTCATCTAGCTACACTGAATGAGTTACATTCAAATCCATGGTATTTCTCAGGCTATTGTTTATTTCAAGACACAATCTGTTATCCCTGAGGCCATTTTGTATATAAAATGGACAATATACAGTATATGCAGTGATTCTTGAATATAACTATAGCCTAATAGATGCCTTAATTCTTTCTACCAACAGGAAAGAACGGTTAGTACAGCATGCCAAACTGACCCCTGGGTGCCAGAGTGTTCCTCTGCTGCGGTGGAGAAGAGGTCCACCGGGACCATCACTGAAGAGCTCGGGGCCCAGCTAGATTGCGTTTACGACCATCAGTATACAACCAAGTCCTGTCTCTACGGAGAGTGAGATGAGTGAAGACCAGGACTCGCTGTATGAACCTGAGAGCTCAGAATCACAATCATTACAGTGTGAGCCAAGAGATACTATCGAAGACTGTGCGCAAGATCCGAAATACATAGTCTTTGATAGCAAGCTGAAGGAGTTGTTCAATGTCGAGCAGGTGTCATCAGTTCATCCCTGAAAATAAATGGTTTTGCCACATCACCATGGAGATGTAACAGTACCGATTGAAAGGCTATTAGCGCGCACCACCGCTAACTAGCTAGCCATTTCACATCCGTTACAGAGACATCACAAACAAAGGAGCCCTTACAAAAAAGATTGCAGTTTTGAAACTGCAGTAAAAGTGCAATAACTGCAGTCATATAGGTGTGAGGAAACAGCTGGTGACCATCGGAAGCCAGAGGTACTGTCAAATATTTTATAGTAAAATAAGAACTATATAATTATGATGATTCAAGTCAGTGACCCAGGTGTCTAATGTATTCCCTGCGTCTCAGGTACTGCCATGGGTGAGGGCATTAACGCACCACCTGTGGTACTGTGCCGCCACTACTGGTGGGAGCGTCCAGGTGCTAAAAGAAAAGTACTTATTTATCTCTAGTTACATAAATTAGATATTTCATTTTGTAGGTGACGAAGTGTGTTCAGACAGTTGAACTCAAGAGTGTACACTAAATAGTGTACACTAAATACGTGCCCAAGAGGAACAAGTTCAGCCAGCAGGGGCAAGACTCCAAGTGGCTGACTTGGACCACAATTATTCAGTGGACAGACAGAAGGCTACAAGAAAGGAGGGAGTGCTCAGTTTCAAGCAAAAGTTCAAGATGGCTGCCAGGGTGTTTGTGGTGAAACCCATCAAGGAGAAGACATGGTGTTTCCTGTCTGAGATTCTACATGGCATTGTTGACCAATGTGCCAATGGTAAGTGTACTATATTATGTCAGATGTAGACATATAGAGAGAGAAATGACCTAAAATGATTTCTGTAACTTATACCTGGCTCTAGGACCAGCGGACTCTCCTGAGTGCCCAAAGAGAGAGAGAGAGTGGCGGTCACTTTGGGAGAGCGGGCTGGTGTTCTGAAAATGGAGAGAAGGAGCAGGCCATTCAACAGTGAATTCAAAGATAGACCAATCCATAGAGGGAATCGGAGTGGAATTGTTTTTCCACAGATTTTTTACCAGTTTCAACGGATGTGCTACCTTGTCCTGGACCTGCTGTTTTGACTCGCTCTCGCTCTCTCGGACCTGCTGTCTCGACCTATGAATGCTCAGCTACGAAAAGCCAACTGACATTTGCTCCTGAGGTGTTGAAGTGTTGCACCCTCTATAACCACTGTGGTTAATATTTTGATGTAAAAAGGGCTTTGTAAAATTAATTTGATTGATTGTTTACTGTGCTGCGTGCTGTGTATTCACTAACTGTCTGAGTGATGTGCCATTTTAATAGTATATGTAACATATGTATTTTTGTAATCCTGTTTCTATGATCTGTTTCCACTACCACGTACCCAGTTTGCTTTGGATAAAGGCATATGCTAAATGGCATATATTATTGAAGCCTCCTTTGACTGCCAACGAGCTGCCCAGTGTAGTTACCATTCCTTTCCAATAGATGGCAGCCAAAGTTAGTTGAAGTCACGACTCTAGCAACAGGGGCAGGGGATTAGTGAGTGTTGACGGTAGTTTTATCTTCAAAGCAAGTTTCTCTGGTTAGACTTGAAACAGTTGTTATAGTGGCCAATCTAACTAATTCTATTTTTTAAATAAGGCCTATGGCTTGAAAAAATTACAGCAGTCTAGATTTAAATTAACTGGTTTTCAAATCAAATAAATGCCACTTAATTCTGCACATGCGCGCCTTATGGAAGAGACAACACACACAGGGATGACATGCCGTACACCTTGTCCAATTCTCCCTTGTACCCATAGGGTGAACTGGCTATAAACTGTCAGTCTGTATGCTCTGCAAACAAAATCATAAGAAAAGTTAGTCTGATACTGAAACTAAATCACAATGTATTTATAATGAGCGCGCCCCATTAATGGTTAGAATGAGATTTCATGAATCACGATGCTGTCTGCGATTCGAACGTTCGAACGTTAACGTTAGTCATCTAATCAAAAGGTTAATGCGTTACCCTCGCGCCAAACAGCGCTTGTTATAAATATCGTTAAGTTACTGATGATATATATTAAGCACCTACCCACTACTGAAGTTAGCTTTAAACAATTTATAATCAAGGTACATTTCAGCAATTATTTCACTGGCATATCGGCTGCTGACTGGTTGAGTAACCTATTCTGCCAGGAAATCCATAAGGATTAGTGACATGTCCAATACATCACCATCCAGACAGACTAACAGAACCTCTGACTGGATGTAATACATCCACTGGGATTTTGTGCTGTATCACCACCATCTCTCTACAACACACACACTCATACTCCCTAGCCATTATCTGGAAGCATCCGCACTCACACCAGTTTGTGTCACCGCTATGCCGATCCTCCATGGCTGAGATGTTTTAGGCGTGATAGCTGTGTTGTTACTTCTACGAGATCGAACTCTCTGATCTGGGGCAATGATCGGCTCAAACATGAACGTCTTCATAAGTGTATTTTATTATTATTTTTTAACCTTTATTTAACTAGGCAAGTCAGTTAAGAACAAATTCTTATTTTCAATGATGGCCTAGGAACAGTGGGTTCACTGCCTTGTTCAGGGGCAGAACGACAGATTTGTACCTCATAAACTCAGACTCGGCGATTCTGTAAATTCAGCCATTTTTTGTGAGTTCCAAAATGTTCTCTCCTGCCAGTGACGCAAAAATGCCAATATGGCGATTTACAGTTAGCTGGCGTTTGAAATCCTAGTGTTTCAATTCCCCTTCAATACTAAATAACACTGCACTCTAACCCACCAAAATGATTTCCTAGATTCATGATAGTGTTGTTAGCAGTGCTTATTTTGTAAATCAGGAGGCCCCGGAACAAAAAGTGAGAGGGGGTGACCTAGGGAGTTCTGAGGTACCTGAACACATGAGAAAATAAAAAACACATTTGTCATAAAAAAGAATGCATGCATATCATCGCATTTGCGTAATGGCATAAAGCATTAGAGGATAGGCACTTACAGAAGTTGCACATATGAGGAACATTTTTAGTAGCCTAGTGTCTGGGGAAAAATTTACTTTCATAAAATTCTACGTTATTTTACATGACTGGAGACTTTGGCAGAATCTTTTTCAGTACTGCACACATGATCGAAATGGTAGGCTACTTTGACACTGACAAACTGAGAATCTGAGATCAATAAAAACGACCTTGTCTTTAATCCATCAATAGCCTAGGCCTAGTTGTGCGGAGACACATATTGTAGGTTACAGTATGAGGAGGAAATTATAGTCCTAAAATTGCTTTCCAGTTTCACTGACTCACCCAGTGATGCATAGCTCACTCGCTGGTGATGGGCGATGCGCTTGTGCCAAAAGCCTCTGTCTCTCTTGTTTTACTTTGTAAAACAATATTTGGAAGTTGATCAAATATTTTGGTAGCCAACAGCCTAGTCTTCTATTTTCAGCAGGAGCCATTTGCTTTCCAACCTGTGTTTTCCCTTGAATTTGTATTTTAAGAATTGCGAAAGGCCTGTTATGTCTGCATGCTGTTTTTTCACTGACGGATTTGCAACACTTTCCCGACTGCAGACTATTCCTTGTTATTGGGCTACAATCCACAGCAACTCTCATCTCTCCAGGCGTTGCACTTCATCATGTATTTCCTTATAGAATCACAAGAAAGGTTATGAAGGAACTGCAGCACCCCTGATACATTTTTGACAATGTAAACATTTCAACAAAAGCAATCAAAATTAATTCGAGTTGCTTCTTGCTTAATTCTCCTGCTCCCACAAAAAAACAATGTGATTTTCAGCCTGGGCCTTATATTCTAAGAGTTGATTTGGGTTTGGCCAGCCCAGGTTTATGGTTTGCGTAACATTGTAACCTATGTTTGAGACCAATGCGAGCCAGTATCTCTCACATAACTTGAATGAGATTCGCTTTCTATGATCTCTCTGCTCTAATAGACATGAGCCTGCAACTCTCATCTCTCCAGCGTTGCACGTCATCATTTATTTCCTTATAGAATAGCGCGAATGATTCTGAAAAAACTGCAGCAAGCCTGATCAATTTAAATACATATGCCAAAGTTATAGTATTACTGCTGTCTGTTCAGAAATAAATTAAATCACTCAGAATAGTTTACTACATCACAAGAAGGCCTATAATTTACCCACAGAGCATCAATGGATAATCTTTAAAAAATAGCCTAGCTGTGGATTGTAGCCCAATAACAAGGAATAGCCTACAGTCGGGAACAGCACTGCAAATCTGTATTTGATCAACTTCCAAATATTGTTTAATAACTTCTTATGGCTGGGATCCCGTTAACGGGATCGACATGACAACAGCCAGTGAAAGTGCAGGGCGCCAAATTCAAAACAACAGAAATCTCATAATTAAAATTCCTCAGATATACAAGTATTTTACACCATTTTAAAGATACGCTTCTTGTTAATCCCACCACAGTGTCCGATTTCAAAAAGGCTTTACGACGAAAGCACAACATATCATTATGTTAGGTCAGCACCTATTCACAGAAAAACAGCAATTTTTCCAGCCAAAGAGAGGAGTCACAAAAAGCAGAAATGGAGATAAAATTAATCACTAACCTTTGATCTTCATCAGATGACACTCATAGGACTTCATGTTACACAATACATGTATGTTATGTTCGTTAAAGTTCATATTTATATCCAAAAATCTCAGTTTACGTTGGTGCGTTATGTTCAGTAATGTTTTGCCTCCAAAACATCCGGTGATTTTGCAGAGCCACATCAATTTACAGAAATACTCATAATTAACATTGATAAAAGGTACAAGTATTATACATGGAACTTTAGATAAACCTTTCCTTAATGCAACCGCTGTGTCAGATTTAAAAAAAACTTTACGCAAAAAGCACACCTTGCTAAAATCTGAGTACAGCGCTCAGAGCCCAAACAAGCCATGAAGATATCCGCCATGTTGTGGAGTCAACAATGTCAGAATAGCATTATAAATATTCACTTACCTTTGATGATCTTCATCAGAATGCACTCACAGGAATCCCAGTTCCACAATAAATGTTTGATTTGTTCCATAAAGTCCATCATTTATCTCCAAATACCTCCTTTTCGTTCGCGCGTTCAGTACACAATCCAAACTCACGACGTGCGAGCAAGTCCATGCGAAAGTTCAGACGAAAAGTTATATTACAGTTCGTAGAAACATGTCAAACGAAGTATAGAATCAATCTTTAGGATGTTTTTAACGTAAATCTTCAATAATGTTCGAACCGGAGAATTCCTTTGTCTTCAGAAATGCAATGGAACGCAAGCTAACTGTCTCACGTGAACGTGCCTGGTCAGCTAATGGCACTCTGCCAGAGCCCTGACTCAAAGAGCCCTCATCATTCCCCCGTCCTTCACAGTAGAAGCATCAAACAAGGTTCTAAAGACTGTTGACATCTAGTGGAAGCGTTAGGAAGTGCAATATGACCAATATCCCACTGTATCTTCGATAGGCAAAGAGTTGAAAACCTACAAACCTCAGATTTCCCACTTCTTGGTTGGATTTTTATCTCAGACTTTTGTCTGCCATATGAGTTCTGTTATACTCACAGACTTCATTCAAACAGTTTTAGAAACTTCAGAGTGTTTCCCATCCAAATCTACTAATAATATGCATATATTAGCAACTGGGCATGAGTAGCAGGCAGTTTACTCTGGGCACCTTATTCATCCAAGCTACTCAATACTGCCCCCAGCCATAAGAAGTAGTAAAACAAGCGCGAGAGAGGCTTTTGGCACAAGCGCATCGCCCATCACCAGCGAGTGAGCTGTGCATCATTGGCTGAGGCATTGAAACTGGAAAGCAATTTCAGTACTATAATTTTCTGCTCATATTGTATCCTACAATATGTGTCTCCAGATGTAACAGTATAGCTTCTGTCCATCTCCTCGCCCCAACCTTGGCTCGAACCAGGGACCCTCTGCACACACAGACAACAGCCAACCTCGAAGCATCGTGACCCATCGCGCCACAAAACCCACGGCCATTGCAGAGCAAGGGGAACAACTACTCGAAGGTCTCAGAGCGAGTGACGTTTGAAACGCTATTAGGGCGCAACCCGCTAACTAGATACGTTAGCGACTTCACATCGGTTACACAGACAACTAGGCCTAGGCTATTGATGGGTTAAAGACAAGATCGTTTTTATTGATCTCAGATTCTCAGTTTGTCATGTCATTGTAGCCTGCTATTTTGATAATTTGGGCTGTGTTAAAAAGTTTCTGCCAAAGTCTCCACTCATGTAAAATAACGTAGAATGGCATGGACAGTGGCAACCTGTCATTCAGGGCAGGTGGGGCAGATCCATATCTGTTATGAGCCCCACATTTCTAGCAAAAATGTTTTTGGGGGAGGGCTTGCCGGTTTTGCATGTTATTTTGGCATTAATACGTGTCACATATCAGTTTGAAAACAATGTCAAAAATATATATATAATTGAATTAATAAAGCCGCACACAAACATGGTCTCTTTTTTGTTTTCTTGAGTAAGGCAGCTTCAAAATGCAGGTGTTTTAGCCCTGCTCAATGCTTTCTTTGGTGGTGGGGCAAGCGAGCAGAAAATACAGAGCGTTGCGCCGTGATTGGCTCAGTGTTCTGTCACTCATGGGGAAACTACGTCATTGTTAGTAACGGGAGACCTCGAAAATTTGAGCCCTTTGGGTGCTGACATAGTGTCACGCCTTGACCGTAGATTGCTTTGTATGTTTCTATTTTTTGTTTAGTCAGGGTGTGATGTGGGTGGGCATTCTATGTTTGTATGTCTAGGTTTTGTATTTCTATGTTTTGGCCTGGTATGGTTCCCAATCAGAGGCAGCTGTCTATCGTTGTCTCTGAGAACCATACTTAGGTAGCCTGTTTTCCCACTGTTAGTTGTGGGTGGTTATTTTCTGTTTAGTGTTGGTTGCACCTTGCAGAACTGTTTCGGCTATTCTTTTTGTTATTTTGTATTCAGTGTTCAGTCAGTTAAACGAATAAAGTGAACACGTAACCCGCTGCATTTTGGTCTGACGATTCCTCTTCTTCTTCCGATGAATGCTGTGACACATAGAGATACGTTAGAAGTGCCCATCCAATAAGGTTCAAGGTCATTGGCCACAGATACAATTACGTCAAATCACGTTATACAGTTGAAGTCGGAAGTTTACATACAACTTAGCCAAATACATTTAAACTCAGTTTTTCACAATTCTTGACATTTAATCCTAGTAAATATTCCCTGACTTAGGTCAGGTAGGATCACCACTTTATTTTAAGAATGTGAAATGTCCGAATAATGGTAGAGAGAATGATTTATTTCAGCTTTTATTTCTTTCATCACATTCCCAGTGGGTCAGAAGTTTACATACACTCAATTAGTATTTGGTAGTGTTAGGGTTGCGTCAATTCAATCTGGTACAAGGATAAGTATGACAATGAGTCACCGATTGTATGCTATGTATTTTTTATTAACTAAGCAATAAATGGTAAATGCAATTTTCGTATATACGGGTTCAATGCATCATCGCGCAGGATAAGACAGAGAACTGACTTGTTCCTGACAAAGATATTATAATGTACTCTGACAGAGATAGTTCCCGCTTCCGAGCCGGCCTGTCAGAGTAGAGACTGGGCGTGGTTTAGACTCACCCAGCCTATCGCTGGCGCTCAGGCTAGTCCTAGCCTCTTTGCGCTCTTTGGTGTCCCGGCGCTGTTGCTGTGTAGATTACGCTCCCTCACCCCAGAGACTGAGGTCAGACAGCTCTGCAACATTGTCTGAGCTATTCGCACCTGCATACAAAGCCCACTGTTCTTGCTCAAGGCTAGCCACAGCTTCCCAGCACACTTATCTGGGGCTAACTGTTACTTCCAGCACACACACACAGACACCCAGGCGCCCAGGCCAACAGTTGCTAATATTCAATCACATGTGATATAGTAAGGGCTATAGTGTATAACTCAGAACCTCACAGTAGCATTGCCTTTAAATTGTTTAACTTGGGTCAAACGGGTAGCCTTCCAGAAGCTTCTCACAATAAGTTGGGTGAATTTCGTCCCATTCCTCCTGACAGAGCTGGCGTAACTGAGTCAGGTTTGTAGGCCTCCTTGCTCGCACACGCTTTTTCAGTTCTGCCCACAAATTTTCTATGGGATTGAGGTCAGGGCTTTGTGATGGCCACTCCAATACCTTGACTTTGTTGTCCTTAAGCCATTTTTTCCACAACTTTGGAAGTATGCTTGGGGTCATTGTCCATTTGGAAGACCCATTTGCGACCAAGCTTTAACTTCCTGACTGATGTCTTGAGATGTTGCTTCAATATATCCACATTATTTTCCTGCCTCATGATGCCATCTATTTTGGGAAGTGCACCAGCCCCTCCTGCAGCAAAATGCTGCCAACCCCGTTCTTCACAATTGGAATGGTGTTCTTCGGCTTGCAAGCCTCCCCCTTTTTCCTCCAAACGTAACGATGGTCATTATGGCCAAACAGTTCTATTTTTGTTTCATCAAACCAGAGGACATTTCTCCATAAAGTACGATCTTTGTCCCCATGTGCAGTTGCAAACCGCAGTCTGGCTTTTTTTATGGCGGATTTAAGTGGCCTTTCAGGTTATGTCGATATAGGACTCATTTTACTGTGGATATAGATACGTTTGTACCTGTTTCCTCCAGCATCTTCACAAGCTCCTTTGCTGTTGTTCTGGGATGTATTTGCACTTTTCTCACCAAAGTACGTTCCTCTCTAGGAGACAGAATGCGTCTCCTTCATGAGCAGTATGACGGCTGCGTGGTCCCATGGTGTTTATACTTGCGTACCATTGTTTGTACAGATGAACGTGGTACCTTCAGATGTTTGGAAATTGCTCCTAAGGATGGACCAGACAATTTTTTTCCTGAGGTCTTGGCTGATTTCTTTTGATTTTCCCATGATGTCAAGCAAAGAGGCTCAGAGTTTGAAGGTAGGCCTTGAAATACATCCACAGGTACACCTCCAATCGACTCAAATTATGTAAATTAGCCTATCAGAAGCGTCTACTGCCATGACATAATTTTCTGGAATTTTCCAAGCTGTTTGAAGGCACAGTCAACTTAGTGTATGTAAACTTCTGACCCACCGGAATTATAAGTGAAATGATCTGTGTGTAAACAATTGTTGGAAAAATTACCTGTGTCATGCACAAAGCAGATGTGCTAACCGACTTGCCAAAACTATAGTTTGTTAACAAGAAATTTGTGCAGTGGTTGAAAAATTAGTTTTAATTAATTACTCCAACCTAAGTGTATGTAAACTTCCGACTTCATCTGTATGTACAGTAGTTTTGATTGGACTGATCATGTTAACATCATACTTTCAAAATCTTAGCTAGCAGTCATCATGAATCAATTCGACAATCTACTGGGAAATCCTTTTCAATCCTTGTCATATGAAGAGAAATAATGAAGAGAAATTATAGATAAATCGTATCGGTGCTCATCGGCCATTGGACATAAACATTACACAACAAGTTGGAAATCGCAAGTTCAACAATGAGTGGTTTGGAAGGAAGTGTATGTTGTGTAGTAAGATGTTAGTAGCCCATTTGCCTCACCCTAATAATTTGGTCCATTAACCCTCTTAATTCCGTCTACTGTTCTGACTTGGTGGTGCACATGCACATGTAGCTTGTAGCCTGTTTTAGAGAAAATGTAATCATTGAATATTGTAAGAGGGTTCATTGTTTGATCATATGGCCCTGTTATTTATCCTACGGTTCTGACTTGGTGTACAGGGAGAATATTGTAAGAACGGCCCAATGTTCTGAGTTCTGTCGGTTCACATTTCAAAAGTGCTGAACAAATAGTTAGATTGACAATGTCCGTCCTAGCTCGCTCATTAATGTCTTAATCAGAATTACGGATTGCCTCTTATCCACTCGTCGTTTCCTTATGCCATAGTTTATACTTCTCAATTGTCAGTAGAAACCACATTTGTATAAACAAGTCAGCCATATCAGCTATGTTTTTTGAAAAGTCATTAAATGAGGCTGAATTAATTGTTTCGCTGCCAGACACGGATCCACTGATAGCCAGGTTTAAGCAGTGGTAAGGTGTTGGGCCCCGTGTAGCTCAGTTGGTAGAGCATGGCGCTTGCAACGCCAGGGTTGTGGGTTCATTTCCCACGGGGGGCCAGTACAAAAAAAAAGTATGAATGTATGTACTTGTAAGTCGCTCTGGATAAGAGCGTCTGCTAAATGACGTAAATGTAAATGTAATGTGTTGGGACTGCTGTTGGGACTCTGCTGTTGGGACAGCTGTATGCAAGCCATAAGTTTGTTGGCACCGTTTGTCAACGTTATAGTGCAATTAATGTATTGTTTAGTGTTGTGTTGTGTAGTGGCTTTGCTGGCATGCATAAGTCTTATAATACTTTTTTTTATTTTATTTGCCCCATCAAGATTTACATGCTAAAATCGCCACTGGGCGATGATATGCATGCAATGTTTTTTTTATAAAAGGTGATTGTTTTTTCTCATTTGTTCATAAAAGTCCAGACACTAGGCTACTAAAAATGTTCCTCATGTGTGCAACTTCTGTAAGTGCCTATCCTCTAATGCTTTATGCCATTACGCAAATGCGATGATATGCACGCAATGGTTTTTTAGAAAAGGGGATTGTTTTTTCTCATGCGTTAGGGTGGTATCTTATAACAGTGTGTTTATACTAGGAAGCAGTTTAACACTGAAACATCAGAAATCATTCACTTTCAATGGAAAGACAGCGAGAGAAACGGGGGGCGGGACACCTTTGAGCAGCACGAGTATGTGCTAGGGAGCTGAACAGTGCGAGAGTTGGGGAAAGCTGAACTTTATTCAAATCCTCCGTGATATCGCTACACGAGTGACCAATTGAAGCTCACCGTAGCTTCCAACCCCTACTGGATTGGCTGACAATAGCTGTTGATACGTGGCACTACCAAGCTGCTTGCTCGATTGTTTTAGCACCCACATGAGGGCGAGGCTAGCGTGGGTAGGCCAGTGCCGCTTGTGTAGTGTAAACGCTCGGTGAATCACCTTTATGTATGATGTAAACAACCGTATTATTTGTTGGCATAAATATAATTTAATTATAAAATTATTTTTAGGCTACCTTATTGAGGTCCGTTCATTTCATAAATTGGGCCCTGGGTCTCTGATTACTGCAACAGTAAATCATTTGAACACACAAATATACAGCATTCACATGATCGTTTTCTATCATAGGTCGCCATGGAAAAAGTCATTTTTCATGAATAAACCTTGTGATTCAGACTATAAACTGTAGGCTACTGTCACGTTCCTGACCTATTTATGTTAGTTGTTATGTGTGTTAGTTGGTCAGGACGTGAGGTTGGGTGGGCATTCTATGTTTTCTGTTTCTGTGTTGGTTTTGGGTTGCCTGGTATGGCTCTTAATTAGAGGCAGGTGTTTGGCGTTCCTCTAATTAAGAGTCATATTTAGGTAGGCGTTGTCACAGTGTTCGTTGTCATGTGTTGTGTTAATTGTGTATAGGTGTGCGACGGGTCTTCGTACCCAGATTTGTTTTATATTTTTTCCGTGAGTGTTATGGAGCAGATTACTAGGACTTTAATTAAAGTACTCCATTCTACACTCTATTTGACTCTCCTGCGCCTGACTTCCTCTGCCACTTATACACGCCATTGTGACAGAATCTCTGACCCGGTGCTGTCCCTATCAGTGATGTTATTAAGAGGATTTTGTGGGGGTAAAAGGAGGGTGGACATTCTTAGAGGGAGGAAGCTAGGATGGATTATGGTGGGGTGGGGACCTCGCCCGGAGCCTGAGCCACCACCGTGGTTAGATGCCCACCCAGACCCTCCCCTAGACTTTGTGCTGGTGCGCCCGGAGTTCGCACCTTATGGGGGGGGTAATGTCACGTTCCTGACCTATTTATGTTAGTTGTTATGTGTGTTAGTTGGTCAGGACGTGAGGTTGGGTGGGCATTCTATGTTTTCTGTTTCTGTGTTGGTTTTGGGTTGCCTGGTATGGCTCTTAATTAGAGGCAGGTGTTTGGCGTTCCTCTAATTAAGAGTCATATTTAGGTAGGCGTTGTCACAGTGTTCGTTGTCATGTGTTGTGTTAATTGTGTATAGGTGTGCGACGGGTCTTCGTACCCAGATTTGTTTTATATTTTTTCCGTGAGTGTTATGGAGCAGATTACTAG
Organism: Salvelinus fontinalis; assembly: GCF_029448725.1. Lineage (NCBI taxonomy): Eukaryota > Metazoa > Chordata > Actinopteri > Salmoniformes > Salmonidae > Salvelinus > Salvelinus fontinalis. Next base: position 22,096,763 of record NC_074674.1, read on the forward strand.
GACTTTAATTGAAGTACTCCATTCTACACTCTATTTGACTCTCCTGCGCCTGACTTCCTCTGCCACTTATACACGCCATTGTGACAGCTACATGCTGTAGCATTTGAATATAATAATATAATAGCTCTATAATAGATTAGAATAATTGTACAATAGAAAACCTTATTTTTGGGAAACTGCTTTTCCCAAGAGATTCTTTCAAGCTGCAATAGAACACTACCTATGAAAGGTCAACCAGGGAGGAATGTTGCCCTCCTCTTCCTTTAGTGTCTGGCTAAATAAAGGCTGGCTAAATAAAGGATGTTGTCAAAATAATGTGCAGAACAGTTCACCATCACAAACGAGGCGGGGTGAGTAGGCATCCGCATGCTTCCCATCCGAAACAATTTGTGCGTATATTATGACATTTTGTGACGTTTTTGTTCGTTTTGGTCTTCAGCAAGTGTTTTCCGGTTGTTCCTGTACACCATTTTTTTTTCTTGCGGCAAGTGGAAGTTCAGTAGCCGAAATGAACGCCCCTTCATCGGTGATTGGTCAACAGTATGAATTTTTGTTTGTTTGTTGTCATTCATCAAGAGATTACTATTTCATGCACATTTTTTCACTTGAGAAGTAGTGCACCTCAGCAAAAACATCAACATTAATTAAAGATTTATTCAGTTATTTTACATTAATTCAGATAAATTCTGACTACAGCGACTCAAGAGGGACCAACAGTACTACTGCCACTTTTTTCTAGTTTTTCAAGCGAAGGTGTTTTAAAAACTGCACAGTTTTGAACACGGAAAGTTATTAATAAACAAATTAGGCACATTTGGGCAGGCTTAATGCAACATTTTGAACGAAATGCAATGGTTCATTGGATCAGTCTAAAACTTTGCACATACAATGCTGCCAACTAGTGGCCAAAATCTAAATTGCACCTGGGCTGGAATAATACACTATGGCCTTTCTCTTCCATTTCAAAGATGATGGTATAATTTTTATTTTTTAAATAGTTGTTTTTTTCTTTGTATTATCTTTTACCAGATCTAATGTGTTATATTCTCCTACGTTCCTTTCACATTTCCACAAACTTCAAAGTGTTTCCTTTCATATAGTACCAAGAAAATGCATACCCTTGCTTCAGGGCCTGAGCTACAGGCAGTTAGATTTGGGTATGTCATTTTAGGCAAAAATGGAAGAAAATGGGCATAAACGTTCCCTTCGTCTAGCCAGGTTCTGGTAGGAGCAAACCAAACCTAGTATGCAACGCAACCAAATATCAACATTTGAAGATTTATCTTCTGCTTGGATAGTTCCATCTGTTTCACTGACTTACTCTGCCTTTAAATCCAGTTTGTCTACAAATGTACAGTATGTTGGATTCACGTCTCCATCTCAACCAAAAATCCAGGTAAAAGAACATCAAACTCTAAATGCACTTTAAAGGAAGTTTCATTTGATTTAGTCCTATTCTTTAATTAACTTAGATTTTTGGTTAAGATGGAGATGTGAACCCAATATATAAATTATTAATTTGTAGACCACTAAAACCAGTGGCACAGATGGAACTATCCAAGCAGAAGATAAATATCCTTGAAATGTATCACTAAATACAGTGTTTAATCTCTTTACAATGAAGATCTGTGAAGTTATTAGGATTTTTACGAATTATCTTTGAAAGACAGGGTCCTGAAAAAGGGCCGTTTCTTTTTTTGCTGAGTTTATCAATTCTCCAGTAGGATACTTTTTTCTGATAGTGGATATAACATTGAAGTTCTGACGTTGTTTTGTAAAAGGTACAAATGTAACATTTTGAATGCAAGGTTGGTCTTCGTGGAAATGTAGTTACCATGATGACACAATCCTGTGGTTGAAGTTCCACCCTCAAAACAGTTTTTCAAATCCAAAGCATTTTCCAAGTAGGTTCCACGTCACAATACATTGACAACTTACGTTGAAACAAGTTCGTGCCCAGTGGGTTGATGTTTGACATTGTTTTGAATAGGGTCAAAATGAGAAGCTTGCAAGACCCCAGTGCTTGGACAGCCAGACTCCAGAAGACCCTCATCTCATACCACAGTCTGGATGAGAATGAGTAGAGGACAGCCAAGAAATTGGTGGGTGATAAAGTATTTTCACAGTCTATCACCTCATATTGGCTCAAAGTTAATTGATTGGAAAAAAATGCAGTTAAAAGGAAGACAAACTATGAAGGGGATGTATACCACACACCACGTCTTAAACCACTTTTACTTTCATTTCCTCCTAAGCTTTTATTGTGTGTGCAAAACTGCACCTGCACCAGAATGTTTCTTCTGCTTCTATGGGTTTTCCACTATCTTGAGGTGTCTTATTGCAGAAAGACCGGAAGGTGGAGAATTTAGCAACAGATCTTTCCTTCAATCTGGAGCCATAATCTATGTAAAAAATATGTTTATTTTTCTGTATATCTAAGCATACCTCTTGAGCAGTCTGTATCCTCCTGACCGTACTTTTTTTAAAGAAACTAAATATGCTCAGGAGCAGGATTTGTTTCAGCCAGGGCTCATTTGCGCTACACACATGCTCTACAGCGCGTATCAGGGTACCAAACGCTCCAGGATCCGGATCATAAGTGGAAGAGCCCTTAGTAATGGCTGGCTTTTCTAAAGTCTACCAACCTTGCCAGCAGGCATGCTAGCTAAGATAGACAAGCTATCTACATTATTATTAGCCTAAAATGGCTTATTGGTAGCTAGTGATGAGGCTATCTATCTATCTATCTATCTATCTATCTATCTATCTATCTATACAATAGGATGTGGATTTGGCTATTTCAGCCACACCCGTTGCTGACAGGCGTATAAAATCGACCGCCGAGTGCGAGAATTGTTCATCGGTGAAATGGGTTTCCATGGTCGAGCAGTCGCACAAAAGCCTAAGATCACCATGTGCAATGCCAAGCGTCAGCTGCAGTGGTGTAAAGCTCGCTGACATTTGACTCTGGAGCAGTGAAAATACGTTCTCTGGAGTGATCAATCACGCTTCACCATCTGGCAGTCTGACGGATGAAACTGGGTTTGGCAGATGCCAGGAGAACGCTACCTGCCCAAATGCATAGTGCCAACTGTAAAGTTTGGTGGAGGAGGAATCATGGTCTAGGGCTGTTTTAAATGGTTTGGGCTAGGCCCCTTAGTTCCAGTGAAGGGAACTCTTAATGCTACAGCATACAATTACATTCTAGACGATGCTATGCTTCCAACTTTGTGGCAACCGTTTGGGGAAGGCCCTTTCCTGTTTCAGCATGACAATGCCCCCGTGCACAAAGTGAGGTCCATACAGAAATGGTTTATCGAGATTGTGCAAGAACTTGACTGACATGAACAGAGCCCTGACCTCAACCCCATCGAACAACTTAGGGATGAATTGGAACGCCGACTGCGAGCCAGGCTTGATCACCCAACATCAGTGCCCAACCTAATGCTTGTGGCTGAATGGAATCAAGTCCCCAAAGCAATGTTCCAACATCTAGTGGAAATCCTTCCCAGAAGAGCGGAGGCTGTTATAGCAGGAGAGGGGGAACCAACTCCATATTAATACCAATAATTTTGGAATCAGCAGGTGTCCACGTACTTTTGGTCATGTAGTGTATACAGTGCCGTGAAAAATTATTTGCCCCCATTTTGATTCTCTATTTTTGCATATTTTTGATACTGAATGTTATCTGATCTTCAACCAAAACGTAATATTAGATAATAGGGAACCTGAGTTTCCAAAAAAGTGATAAATGTTTTATTTATTTCTTTAACAATGTTATGCAACACCCAATTTCCCAGTGTGAAATTGCCCCTTACACTCAATAACCGGTTGTACAACCTTTAGCTGCAATGACTGCAACCAAATGCTTCTTGTCGTTGTTAATCAGTCTCTCACATCACTGTGGAGGAATTTTGGTCCACTCTTGCATGCATAACTGCTTTAACTCAGCAACATTTGTGGATTTTCAAGCATGAACTGCTTGTTTCAAGTCCTGCCACAAATTCTCATTTGGGATTAGGCCTGGACTTTGACTAGGCCATTCCAAAACATCACTTGCTTTTAACTATTTCATGTAGACTTTTGTGTTTTGCATCATTGTCTTGCTGCATGACCTAGCTGCGCTTCAGCTCCAGCTCACAGACGGATGGCCTGATATTCTCCTGCACAATTATATGATACAGAGCAGAATTCGTGGTTCCTTCTATTAAGGCAATTTGCCCATTTTCTGAGGCAGCAAAGCATCCCCGAACCATCACACTACCAGCACACTTTACCATTGGAATGAGGTTCTTACTGTGGAAAGTTATATCTGTTCATAGAACTTTCTTCCAAGAGTCTTGATGATCATACAGGTACTTCCAGGTCCTTTTTTGGCAAACTTGAGTCAATTTTGGACGACGTGGGTCCCATTACGTCTGGCAAAAACCAAACACTGCATTCCACAGTAAGAACCTCATACTGATGGTCAAGCATGGTGGTGCTTGTGTGATGATTTGGGGATGCTTTGCTGCCTCACGACCTGGACCACTTCCTTGAGTTTTTTAATATATACAGTTGAAGTCGGAAGTTTACATACACTTAGGTTGGAGTCATTAAAACTCATTTTTCAACCACTCCACAAATGTCTTGTTAACAAACTATAGTTTTGGCAAATCGGTTAGGACATCTACTTTGTGCATGACACAAGTAATTTTTCCGACAATTGTTTACAGACAGATTATTTTACTTCTAATTCACTGTATCACAATTCTAGTGGGTCAGAAGTTTACATACAATACACTAAGTCGACTGTGCCTTTAAACAGCTTAGAAAATTCCAGAAAATTATGTCATGGCTTTAGAAGTTTCTGATAGGTTAATTGACATAATTTGAGTCAATTGGAGGTGTACCTGCAGATGTATTTCAAGGCCTACCTTCGAACTCAGTGCCTCTTTGCTTGACATCATGGGAAAATCAAAAGAAATCAGCCAACACCTCAGAAAAAATGTTGGAGACCTCCACAAGTCTGGTTCAACCTTGGGAGCAATTTCCAAACGCCTGAAGGTATCACGTTAATCTGTACAAACAATGGTACGCAACAATAAACACCATGGGATCACGCAGCCGTCATACTGCCAGGAAGGAGACGCGTTCTGTCTCCTAGAGATGAACGTACTTTTGTGTGAAAAGTGCAAATCAGTCCCAGAACAACAGCAAAGGACCCTGTGAAGATGCTGGAGGAAACCGGTACAAAAGTATCTACATCGACAGTAAAACGAATCCTATATCGACATAACCTGAAAGGCCACTCAGCAAGGAAGAAGCCACTGCTACAAAACCGCCATCAAAAAGCCAGACTACGGTTTGCAACCTCACATGGGGACAAAGATCATACTTTTTAGAGAAATTGTTATGCTGGTGAATGAGGACCCAAAAGCGACTTAACATAAACAGAGTCTTTATTCCAGTCTTAAACAAAACGATACTCCTGGATATCTCTTAGGTGACACCTGCTCACACGCTGCATCTGATAAAGGCAAAAACACGACAGGGCGGAACCAGGACACAGAACAGCAAACATCAAACAATAATCCGACAAGGACAGAAGCGGAAAACAGAGGGAGAAATAGGAACTCTAATCAGAGGGCAAAATAGGGGACAGGTGTGAAAGAGTAAATGAGGTAGTTAGGAGAATGAGGAACAGCTGGGAGCAGGAACGGAACGATAGAGAGAGCGAGAGAGAGAGAGAGAGGGAGGGGGAGAGAGAGGGATAGAAAGAGGGAAAGAACCAAATAAGACCAGCAGAGGGAAACGAATAGAAGGGAAGCACAGGGACAAGACATGGTAATCAATGACAAAACATGACAGAAATGTCCTCTGGTCTGATGAAACAAAAATAGAACTGTTTGGCCATAATGACCATCGTTATGTTTGGAGGAAAAGGGGGGAGGATTGCAAGCCAAAGAACACCATCCCAAACTTGAAGCACTGGGGTGGCAGCATCAGGTTGTGGGGGTGCTTTGCTGCAGGAGGGGCTGGTGCACTTCACAAAATAGATGGCATCATGAGGGAGGAAAGTTATGTGGATATATTGAAGCAATATCTCAAGACATCAGTCAGGAAGTTAAAGCTTGGTCGCATATGGGTCTTCCAAATGGATAATGACCCCAAGCATACTTCCAAAGTTGTGGCAAAATGGCTTAAGGACAACAAAGTCAAGGTATTGGAGTGGCCATCACAAAGCCCTGACCTCAATTCTATAGAAAATGTGTTGGCAGAACTGAAAAAGCATGTGCGAGCAAGGAGGCCTACAAACCTGACTCAGTTACACCAGCTCTGTCATTAGGAATTGGCCAAAATTCTCCCAACTTATTGTGGGAAGCTTTTGACTCAAGTTAAACAATTTCAAGGCAATGCTACCAAACACTAATTGAGTGTATGTAAACTTCTGACCCACTGGGAATGTGATGAAAGAAATAAAAGCTGAAATAAATCATTCTCTCTACCATTATTCTGACATTTCACATTCTTAAAATAAAGTGGTGATCCTAACTGACATAAGACAGGGATTTTTTACGAGGATTACATGTCAGGGATTGTGAAAAACTGAGTTTAAATGTATTTGGCTAAGGTGTATGTAAACTTCCAACTTCAACTGTATTTAACCTTATATTTGAAAAATACAGTAGTTTCCTAAATTGGCAATGTTTGTTGGCAAGAAATAAAGATTTGTTTCTGAACAAAGAACTAAATCAGTCTCGGATCAGGGTGAGACAATTGGCAGGATTGGGTTCTACTTCCTTTACTAACAACTCAGCCATAAGCTTGAGCACTCTTCTCCTCCTATTTGTGCGTCTATGAGAAATTGCATTATGGGTTAGCAAAATGTTAATGTATACAGTGCATTCAGAAAGTAATCAGACCCCTTGACTTGTTACGTTACATCCTTATTCTTAAATGGATTAAATACAATATTTTCCTCGTCAATCTACACACAATACCCCATAATGACATAGCAAAAACAGGTTATATATTTTTTTAAATGTATGAAAAATAAAAAACCTATTTACATAAGTATTCAGACCCTTTGATATGAGAGTCTAAATCTCAGGTGCATCCTGTTTCCATTGATCATCCTTGAGATGTTTCTACAACTTGATTGGAGTCCACCTGTGGTAAATTCGATTGATTGGACATGATTTGGAAAGGCACACACATGTCTATATAAGGTCCCACAGTTGACAGCGCATGTCAGAGCAAAAACCCAGCCATGAGGTTGAAGGAATTGTCCATAGAGCTTCGAGACAGAATTGTGTCAAGGCACAGATCTGGGGAAAGGTATCAAAATATTTATGCATCATTGAAGGTCCCCAAGAACACATTGGCCTCCATCATTTTATTTATTTTTACTTACTCTTTACCCCTTTTTCGTGGTGTCTAATAGTTAGTTACAGTTTTGTCCCGTCGTTCCAACTCCCGTAAGGACTCGGGAGAGGCGAAGGTCGAGAGCCATGCGTCCTCTGAAACACGACCCCTCCATGCCGCACTGCTTCTTGACACACTGCTCGCTTAACCCGGGAAGACAGCCGGACAATGTGTCGGAGGAAACACAAAACAGCTGGCGACTGTAGTCATCGTGCATGCGCCCGGCCTGCCACAAGTAGTCGCTAGAGTGCGATGGGACAAGGACACCATGGCTGGCCAAACCCTCCCCTAACCCGGACGATGCTGGGCCAGTTGTGCGCCGCCTCATGGGTCTCCCGGTCGTGGCCGGCTGTGACACAGCCTGGCATCAAACCAGGGTCTGTAGTGACGCCTCTAGCACTGTGATGCAGTGCCTTAGATCGCCGTGACACTTGGGAGATACCTCCATCCTTCATAAATGGAAGACGTTTGGATCCAAGGCTCTTCCTAGAGCTGGTTGCCAGGCCAAAGTGAGCATTGGAGAGACCTGAAAATAGCTGTGCAGAGACGCTCCCAATCCAACCTGATAGAGCTTGAGAGAATCCGCAGAGAAGAATGGGAGAAAATCCCCAAATACAGGTGTGCCAAGCTTGTAGTGATTACTTGTAGCCTCAAGGACTCGAGGCTGTAATCGCTGCCAAAGGTGCTTCAACAAAGTAGTAAAGGGTCTGAATACTTATATAAATTTGACGTTTCAGTTTATTTTATCAAAAATTTAAAAATACCAGTTTTTGCTTTGTCCTTCTGGGCTATTGTGTGTAGATTGATGAGGAGAAAAAATGATTTAATCAATTTTAGAATAAGGCTGTAACGTAAAACAATGTGGAAAGTCAAGGGGTCTGAATACTTTCCTAATGCACTGTATGTACAGTAGTTATAGGCCTATTTGTTTGCCTATATAAATGTACTGTAGGCTATTATTTTCCTAACTATTAAATGAAAACTGTAGAATAGGTATTAACCCTGTCGCATGCTTCTCAGTCGAACAGTAAGAGCAAATATGACAATTGTGTTACGTTTTTGTTCGTTTTGGTTGGGCTGTTCGCGCACCCATGTTGGGCACATTTCTTACGTATCAGCTAGCCACATCATAAATTAAAGGTTGCGTTCCCCTGCTCAGACGTGCGTTTACACTAGGAAGCGACATCGCATGGTGAAACATCGGAAGCCATTCACTTTCAATGGAAGGAAAGAGAGAAGTGAAGTGGGCAAGGGGGCCGTTGAACAATGTCAGCATGGGCGAGGGAGCGGAACAGTTGGGCAAAGAAGAACTTTTTTCAAATCCGTGATGTGACATGACCAATTGAAGCTCACCATAGCTTCCAACCCCAACTGGATTGTCTGACAATGACTGTTGATACGTAGCAGTACCTAGCTTGCTTGGTAGCTTGTTTTAGCACCCACATGATGGCGAGGCTAGTGTGGCGAGGCTAGTGCCGCTTGTAGTGTAAACACTCTGTGAATCCCCTTTCTGTGTGATGTATACAAGCGTCTTATTTGTTGGCATAATTCTCATTGAATTATAAAAGTATTTTTAGGCTACCTTATTGAGATCCTTCCATTTCATAATTGGCCCCTGGGTCTTTGATTACTGCAATAGTAAATCAAATAAAAGTGTATTTGTCATGTACACAGTTTAGCAGATGTTATAGGGGATGGAGCGAAATGCTTATGTTGCTAACTCCTGACAATGCAGTAAAATGTCAAACAAGTACACAAATAATACAATTCAATTTCTTTTTTCAACAAATAGAGAAAAAAAATTCACCAATAAACCTTGCAATTCAGACTATAAAGTGTAGGTTATATGCGATAGCATTTGACAGTAATATAATTGAATAACTTAGAATAGAATATTAGATATTAAATATTAGAATAGAATAACGGTACAATAGAAAATAATAGAATGGATTAACTTTTACATTTACATTACATTTAAGTCATTTAGCAGACGCTCTTATCCAGAGCGACTTACAAATTGGTGCATTCACCTTATGACATCCAGTGGAACAGCCACTTTACAATAGTACTAACTTCTAACTTCTAACTTCATTTTCCCCAGAGATTCTTTCAAGCTGCAATAGAACACTACCTATGAAAGGTCAACCAGAGAGGAGTGTTTCCCTCCTCTTCCTTTAGTGACAAGGCAGGCCACATATAAAAGATGTTGTCAAAATAATGTGCAGAACAGTTCACTATCACGAACGAGGCTGGGTGAATAAGTCGCGAAGGCCTGCATGATCCCTCCTGACTAGAATGCAATTTCTACTGGACTTTGCACTGACTTAAAGAGAGGTTTTTCATTTTCGGGATAACAATAAAATCGTGCAGAAACATGGTAAGCTATTAACATTACAACATTAATGAAAAAGGAGAAGTGATAATGTTTTATGTGGCCTTCCAACTTATTGTAATTTTGAGTTTAACTTCAGATGCGTGGGCTACTTACACTTTCTCTTTGCCTTTGTTGACAGAATAATGTTCTGTGAAATTACGTTTGAGATCAAAGAGGATGTATAGAGCCTAGTTTATATTTTGTGATAATATAGAACATTTAGATAACACCATTTACAATTGATAAAATGCGTGTTTTAGGCTAAATGCTACTTTCAGCATTCATCTGGGGGTGCATCTCAATAGTCTAAAGTGGGTTCCTCTCCTCACCCGTCCCTTCGCCTGTAGCCTAGTGAGTTCAAAGAACTCATTGGACAGGTAACATGAAATTCCACATGATATCTTTGGCTTTATCCTACATTTTAGTTTCAGACATTATGCAGATGATGGAGAGGAGACGGACAGAGGAAGCCACTTTAGCTTATTAACACCCCAGCATGTATCCTAGGCTACCTGGAAGTCGTTGATGACACATTACCACACCACAAATGTAATCATAAAATTGACTTACTGTTAATTAAACACAGACAACATATTGACGATAATATTAATTTGAGTTCAGAACCAACACAGTTCAATCAAATGTAGAATTGATTTTACAAATACATAGATACAATATATTTGAAAGGGGGTATTTTTTATCCTAATATTTAGTTAAATAAAAACATAAATAAATACCACCCCACACATTATTTTGCTGTAGTAAAATACATTTATAAAAATGATAGTTGAAGGGACTCCCGATTCGCTCAGCAGTCTAAGGCACTGCGTCACAGGTCTTGAGGTGTAACTACAGACCCAGGTTCGTTCCCAGGCTGTGTCACAACCTGCCATGACCATGAGTTTCAATTGTGCACGGCCCAATTGGCCCAGCATCGTCTGGGTTTGGCCAGGGGGGGCTTTACTTGGCTCATCATGCTCTAGCGACTCTTTGTGGCGGGCCGGGCCCCTGCAGGCAGTCGTCAGTTGAATGGTGTTTCATCTGACACATTGGTGCGACTGGCTGGTGGGTGTTAAGGAGCGTGGTTTGGCAGGTCATGTTTCAGAGGATGCATGACTTGACCTTTGCCTCTCTGAGCCTGTTAGGGAGTTTCATCTGGGAGAAAAAGGTTAAAAAAAATGATGACAGTCATCATATGCTAATAATACTCTGTTCTTCATTATTATCCTGATGCCTAGTCACTCTGCCTTCATGTACATATCTACCTCAAATACATTGTACCCCTGCACATTGATCTGGTACTGGTATATAGCTTAATTCTTGTGTATTTTATTCCTTGTGTTACTGTTTTTGTTATAATTGTTTTAACTGCATTGTTGGAAAGGGCTCCTAAACAAGCATTCCACGGTAAAGTCTACGCCCAATGTATTCGGCGCATGTGATTACTAAAAATGTGATTTGCTTGGTTTACAGTTCTTCCTTTTTTTAGAGTGCAAAATTCCAACCTTGACCACTGTAATCTTTTTTGTCAGAAACAAAAAGTAGGGTGAATTTGCCCTTATAGATGCTGATCTGGGGTCAGTTTCTTGCATTTCACTCACTAATGGTAAAGGTTAGGATCGAGGGAGTGGAAGCTGATCCTAGATCTGTACCTCGGAGAAATTTCACCCTGGTGCGAAACTCACATTCTATCACTTCTTCTGGCTGTCAAAGAGGTTCTCTTAAACCACAAGGCACATTGAAACTATGTTAGCTATTCTATTCCAAGTGGTTACAGGTTTAGTGAGATGTTCAACATTTCTGAGGATGATATCAATGTCTTGATTCAATTATGAGATTGTCCTGAAAAAAGGGCGACAGTTACAAGCAGGAGGCATCATTATGTTTACAGTAAACATGTTGCTGTGGTGCGGTAAATGCACTATCCAGTTCATATGTGCTTCAACCCAGTTCATATGACTTTTCAACACAAAATACACAGGATTCTTATGATGTTAAAAACATCGCAAGCGCTTGTGTCATACAGTTCTGTTAAATCACAATGTTTTCAATATATATATATATATATATATATATATATATATATATATATATATATATATATATATATATATATATATATATATATATATCATAACAATCCTGTGTATTTTGTGTTGAAAACTCATATGAACTGGGTTGAAAATGGATACCACATATTGCACCACGAAACAGTTTTTAAAAATAAAGTTTGATTTATTTCATGCTCCATCTCTGTCAGCCTGAGAATAACAACCAGCAGCGCCAGGTTCAGGAGGAGGCAGAGGAGGTGAAGGTCATCATGATGGACAACATGGAGAAGACTGAGGAACGCAAGGAGAAAGTGCAGGACCTTGACGAAAGGGCTGGGGAACTGAAGGTGAGACTGGGATTGCAAATTTGTTTTAGACATACGCTTCCAATTCAGATAAATGTTTTAGAGTGAATGTTTTCACACAAAAGCTGTTCAGACCTCACTCTGGCCTGCCTGCCACTAACCTGAGGTCCTTTTGCTGTTCAAGATAGACAGTGGTGTTACATTACATTGTAATGTACATTACATTGTACATTACATTATATTACATACATTACATACATTACATTCTACATTACATTACATACATTACATTCTACATTACATTACAGACATTACATTATATTACATACATTACATTGTCATAGCAGTGTATTTTGACTTTGGTACTTGATTGGTTGGTTTTGTTTGTTTGTTTGTTTGTTAAGAGCAAGTCCTTCCACAAGACCGCAATGAAGGTGCAGAAGCAGATGAAATGTGACAACGTCAAGGCCTCCTGGAAGCTCATTGCTGTTGTTGGAGTCATGGCCGCGATTATCCTTATAGTTGCCATCATTATGTGGGTCAACAAAAAATCGAGCCTTGAAATCACACATGAAAGAGTCATTACCCCAATGGACGAAAATGGCATTACACCAACAACCATTGGGCCTGGGATATAGGCTAAACCAGGACCAATATGGCTGAAGAGGAAACAAATAGTGGACACTAATCGAAAGATACTACTATCGGTCAAAAGTCCCCCCCCCCCCAAGAAAATTCTGGAGTTGATGCTTTACTTGTCCTCATACACCTATAGGATACTCCTACTTATGCATCAGGGAATTGATCATGTGTTAGGTGCAAAACTCAAATAATCCCATTATTCAGAATATTTTTGGGATTAACAATTACCTGTAAACTATCTGATAATATTGAAATCAGAAATGGTAAGACAGGTGTGATGAGATGGATTGGATCTATTTCCTTTCAACATAATTTATTATGTATTACTGGACTTCTTGGGATACATTCTATTTAATTTTCTTTTTTCTTTATTTAACAAGGCAAGTCAGTTAAAAACAAATGATTATTTTCAATGACGGCCTAGGAACAGTGGGTTAACTGTTTTGTTCAGGGGCAGAACCTTGTCAGCTCGGGGATTTGATCTCGCAGCCTTTCGGTTACGAGTCCAACTCTCTAACCACTAGGCTACCTGCCACCCCACAATTAAGGTTAACCTGAATAACCTCACATATTCAATGGTACAATTCATTTACCAAACAGTTATGTCCAGACATAAATGTGTTTTAAGATATTGGTTATTATTTTTTACTGGAGGTACACACCTACCATTTCTCTCGGTCATTCTTGAAGATTCCCTATAGGCTAGTTGATAGATGTCGCATGTTGACAAAACAAATAAGAATTGCCATATTTTAACATGCCACACAATTCTCTTAAAAAGAGACTAAAGTCCTCATATAATGCTTTTATTTTTTAAAACATTTGATTTACGGTCACATTAAATAATAGACAACAGCAATAATCATTATTTTTTGCTGTAAGCTATGGAGTTGTCACCCTTTTATGTCACTTTTAAACAGTCAAAAGGAACTCCCCAATAGACAGCTGTCTTGTTCTTTGAACATATTAATGGAGTATAATAAAACACTTATTGATTTCATCTTGCATTTTAATCAAGTAAATTAAAGTTGATCAAAAATGTACATGAACCCTGATTGCTCAAGATTTCAGTGGAAATATGTTATTTTGACATTTTTACAAATTAATTAAAGATGAAAAGCTGAAATGTCTTGAGTCAATAAGTATTCAACATCTTTATTATGTGTATTTATTATAGATTCCTGTTAGTTGCTGCCAAGGCAACAGCTACTCTTCCTGTGGTCCGGCAAAATGAAGGCAGTTATACAATTTTATAAACATTACAATACATTCATTACAGAATTCACAACACATTAAGTGTGTGCCTTCAGGCCCATTCTCCACCAACACATATCTACAACACAAAATGCATGTGTACGTGTGTGTATATTGCATATGTTAGCATGTGTGTGTTTGCATGTGTTGTGCCAATGTTTGTGTTGCTTCACAGTCCCCACTGTTCCATAAGATGTATTTTTTATCTCTTTTCTAAAATCTGATTCTACTGCTTGCTTCAGTTACCTGATGGTTTCCTGGTTTGTATGTCACATGTAGACTATCTCTGTAGTCTCATCACCATGCTCTGCAGTCTGGCTGATGCTTTCTGGAGCAACTTCTTGAAGATCGTTTCCAAGGGCTTGTGGTCTGACGCCACTTGGATCTGTTTTCCATATAGGTATTAATGAAGCTTCTCGCAGCCATACTCTATCGCCAGTAGCTGTTTTTCAATTTGTTTTTCAAATCTCTTTTGACAGTCTGTGAGGGATTGGCTGACCGTCTTGCAGGATCACAGCTCCCAAGCCTTCGGCGCTTGCATCCCCAGATAGTGTCACAGTTTTTTTCACCTCATAGTACTTTAACACTGGCACATTGTTGACAAGGGTTTTAAAACTTTTAAAGCTTTGTTCCTGTGAAGACTCCTAGTGCCACTGAACGACTCCTTCCAGCAGTTGCCTCAGTGGTGCGCTGACATCTGAGAGATTTGCGATGAACTTTGCGAGATACTGCAACATTTCCATGAACCTCTGAAGCGCTGCTTTGTCCTCTGGCTCTGGCATTTCTTGTATTGCTGTGATCTTTTTCGGGGGTCTGGTTTCAGGCCATTGCTTAACATATGTCCAATGTAACGAATTTCTGTCATTCTGATTTTGCACTTGTCCTTATTCAGTTTCAAGTTGATGCTTCTCAGTCTGTCTAGTAGCTGTCTCCTTCTCCGGTCGTTCTTATCTGTGTCAACACCCCAGACAAGAATTTTATCCATGGTGTTTACAACACCTTCCAGACCATCCAGAAGCTTGGCGAGGCACCTCTGGAACACCTTTGGAGCAGACGCAATTCCGAACGGCAGTCTTTTGAATGAATACCTCCCAAATGGCGTATTGAACGTGCAGAGTCGGGAGCTCTCTTCATGCAGTTGGATTTGCCAGAATCCTTGGTTTGCATCAACTACTGAAAATACCTTGGCGTTGGGCATTTCAGCAAATACCTCTTCAAATGGTACATAAAGGATAATGTTCTCTCTTGATGGCTTTGTTCAGATCCTGTGGGTCCAAGCATACCCATATTTTGTTTGGCATCACTATTGTCACAAAGCTGTTTACCCATTCAGTAGACTCAGTTTGCCTGACGATGTTTTCCATGCAGTTCAGTTCCTTTTCAAGTTTTTCTTTTAGTGCTACAGGCACTTTTCTGGGTGAGTGAACCCCTGGTGTGACTTCTGGGTCTATTTATGTATGATGAACTCCTGGAACACATCCAAGTCACTCAAAATATCAAACTCTGTCCTTTGTTCTAGCTTGAATATTCTCTGTACTAAGCCCATTTGCAGGCAAGCTGATCTTCCAAGTATTGCAGGCGCATGTTGTTCTTTCACTTGACATTCCAGTTCAAACACTTTCTCTTTGCATTGACATTTGAGTGTTTTCTTGCCTTTTGGCTCCATCTGGTGGCCAGAATACATCATTAGCTTGCGGTTGGATTTTTACATGGAATCTCACTTCCCTTTCACTTCCAGCGTTTTCAGTCTCTCACCGACAAGACTTTACACCCAGCTCCTATATCCAACGTAACAGTACGTTTCTGGTTGTTTATTTTCAGTGTTTCTGTCCACTGCTCTTTCTCAGTATTTTCTCATTGACATTCACTAGCTAAACTACACATTGTCCTTCACTCTGTTTCACTTCAGTTGTCATACAGCAAGGAGCTGCTACGCACTAGCTCAGCACCGGGATGAAAAACTCTAGTTTAGTTTCATGGCAAGTCAAAAAGCAGTAAACTAGCCATAAACCTACTGCCATCTTCGACCTGCTGCGATGTTTTGGGAGAAAAGTTTCGCTGTTCAGTGCAGCTGCATGGATGTGCTCTCAGCCGTACCTCAGTGCTCTCAGCCAGTAGGGCAAATAGCCTTCACATCATATCTGAGCTACCTGAATGGTCCTAAAACCAGCCCGATAATCCACTAAACTGCATAAATTAATAATTTTTAGTAGCCTATTTTAGTGTTGGTGTTGAGCTAGGGTATGGTGACTGCATTTAGAGAGTTGGGCCAATGAATTTAGATGACAATTCAACATTCTATGGCAGCCGTGTTAGCTCTCCATTAACATTACATGGGGAATATTAAAACAAATTATATAAAACTGAATGTCTAGAATGATCATTATGTTGCATTTACATGACACTACAACATTATATGTCAGTCTTGGGGTATTGCTCGCCTGAGGTAGAGTACCTTATGATAAGCTGTAGACCACACTATCTACCAAGAGAGTTCTCATCTATATTATTCGCAGCCATCTATTTACCAACCACAGACCAATGCTGGCACTAAGACCGCACTCAACCAACTCTATAAGGCCATAAGCAAACAAGGAAATGCTCATCCAGAAGCGGCTCTCCTAGTGGCTGGGGACTTTAATGCAGGCAAACTTAAATCCGTTTTACCAAATTTTTTTCAGCAAGTCACATGTGCAACCAGAGGAAAAAAACTCTAGACCTCCTTTACTTCACACACAGAGATGTATATAAAGCTCTCCCCCACCCTCCATTTGGCAAATCTGACCATAATTCTATCTTCCTGATTCCTACTTACAAGCAAAAACTAAAGCAGGAAGTACCAGTGACTCGCTCAATATGGAAGTGGTCAGATGACCCGGATGCTACGCCACAGGACTGTTTTGCTAGCACAGACTATGTTCCGGGATTCATCCAATAGCATTGAGGAGTATACCACCTCAGTCATCGGCTTCATCAATGAGTGCATCGACGACGTCGTCCCCACAGTGACCGTACATATCCCAACCAGAAGGCATGGATTACAAGCAACATCCACATCGAGCTAAAGGCTAGAGCTGTTGCTTTCAAGGAGCGGCACACTAATCTGGACTCTTATAAGAAATCCCGCTATGCCCTCAGACGAAACAATAAACAAGCAAAGCTTCAGTACAGGATTAAGATTGAATCCTACTACACCGGCTCTGACGCTCATCAGATGTGACATGGCTTGAAAACTATTACGGACTACAAAGGGAAACCCAGCTGTGAGCTGCCCAGTGACGCGAGCCTACTGCTTCGAGGCAAGCAACACTGAAGCATGCATGAGAGCACCAGCTGTTCTGGATGACTGTGTGATAACGCTTTCGGTAGCCGATGTGAGTTAGACCTTTAAACAGGTCAACATTCATAAAACCGCGGGGCCAGACGAATTACCAGGACGTGTACTCAAAGCATGCGCTGACCAACTGGCAAGTGTCTTCACTGACATTTTCAACCTCTCCCTGACCGAGTATGTAATATCTACATGTTTCAAGCAGACCACCATAGTCCTTGTGCCCAAGAAAGCGAAGGTAACCTGCCTAAATGATTACCGCCCCGTAGCACTCACGTCTGTAGCCATGAAGTGCTTTGAAAGGCTGGTCATGGCTCACATCAACAGCATCCTCCTGGATACCGTAGACCCACTTCAATTCACATACGACCCCAACAGATCCACAGATGATGCAATCTCAATCACACTCCACACTGCCCTTTCCCACCTGGACAAAGGGAACACAGGTCTCTCTTGGAAAAGAGATGTTATCTCAAATAGAAAAAAACCTGTATAAATAGAGGTAAAATAAAATAAATAAAAATACAGCTCAGCGTTCAACACCATAGTGCCCACGAAGCTCATTACTAAGCTAAGGACCCTGGGACTAAACACCTCCCTCTCAACACAGGGGCCCCTCAATGGTATGTACTTAGTCCCCTCTTGTACTCCCTGTTCACCCACGACTGCGTGGCCCAACACGACTCCAACACCATCATTAAGTCTGCTGACGACGCAACAGTGGTAGGCCTGATCGCTGACAACGATGAGACAGCCTATTGGGAGGAGGTCAGAGAACTGGCAGTGTGGTGCCAGGACAACAACCTATCCCTCAATGTGAGCAAGACAAAGGAGCTGATCAAGGACTACAGGAAAAGGCGGGCCTGAACAGGCCCCCATTAACATCGACGGGGCTGTAGTGAAGCAGGTCGAGAGTTTCAAGTTCCTTGGTGTCCACATCACCAACGAACTATCATGGTACAAACATACCAAGACAGTTGTGAAGAGGGCACGACAAAACCTTTTCCCCTCAGGAGACTGAAAAGATTTGGCATGGGTCCACAGATCCTCAAAAAGTTTTACAGCTGCACCATTGAGAGCATCCTGACCGGCGGTGTCCGAGGAAAGCCCATAAAATTGTCAGAGACGGTACCAGGATGCTCTCAATGGACTTCCACGTTTGGACGTTATCAAGGTGACACTCAATCTTTAACTCCTCCTCAACATTTACTGGATTGGTTGAACAGTGCAGAGGGGAACGTCCCGACAGTTCTTTTTTTCTCGCCAGAACCAGAAATAAATAAACGTGGCTCAGGTGTTCTGTGATTGGTCATAATATTTCACCATCTATCATTACATCATTTGTTTTTTAAACTGTATTTTATTCATAATTTGCAACATACATTACATGTAAACATAATGGTATTTATAGAACCACTTGTGACAGTACACTGGAATCTACGCACAAGGCTGAACATTGCTACAGTCTCTCCCTGGCAGGTTGGTTTAGCACAGGATTCCTCAAATCAGTCCTGGGACCCACTACAAACTACAAACAGGTCCTCATTTCAATCAGCTACTCCCATTAACAAGACTCAATAGAATGGTGACAAGGTAAGTATTTGAAATGTTCTCACTATTTAGGATGTGTCATGCGTCAGGTTTTATTTTTTAATATACAGTGCATTCATAAAGTATTCAGAACCCTTGACTTTTTCCACATTTTGTTATGTTACAGTCTTATTCAAAAATTGATATAATTGTTTCCCCCCCTCCCGTCATCAATTTACATACAATACCCCATAATAACAAAGCAAAAAAACTGAAATATCACATTTACATAAGTATTCAGACCCTTTACTCAGTACTTTGCTGAAGCACCTTTGACAGCAATTACAGCCTCAAGTCTTCTTGGGTATAACGCTACAAGCTTGGCACACCTGTATTTGGGGAGTTTCTCCCATTCTCTGCAGATCCTATCAAGCTCTGTCAGGTAGGATGGGGAGCGTCGCTGCACAGCTATTTTCAGGTCTCTCCAGAGATGTTCGATTGGAGAGAGTCTGTGCTCTGGCTGGGCCACTGAAGGACATTCATAGACTCCTGCGTTGTCTTGGCTGTGTGCTTAGGGTCATTGTCCTGTTGGAAGGTGAACCTTTGCCCCAGTCTGAGCGCTCTGGAGCAGGTTCTCTCTCTGTATTTCACTCCGTTCATCTTTCCCTCGATCTTGACTAGTCTCCCAGTCCCTGCCACTGAAAAACATTCCCACAGCATGATGCTTCCACTACCATGTTTCACCGTAGGGATGGTATTGGCCAGGTGATGAACGGTGCCTGGTTTCCTCCAGACGTGACGCTTGGCATTCAGGCCAAAGAGTTCAATCTTGGTTTCATCAGACCAGAGAATCTTGTTTCTCATGGTCTGAGAGTCCTTTAGGTGCCTTTTGGAAAACTCCAAGCGGGCTGTGATGTGCCTTTTGCTGAGGAGTGGCTTCCATCTGGCCAATCGACCATAAAGGCCTGATTGGTGGAGTGCTGCAGAGATGGTTGTCCTTCTGGAAGGTTCTCCCATCTCCACAGAGGAACTCTGGAGCTCTGTCAGAGTGACCATCGGGTTCTTGGTGACCTTGGTTTTTGCTCTGACATCCACTGTCAACTGTGGGACCTGATATAGACAGGTGTGTGTCTTTCCAAATCATGTACGATCAATTGAATTTACCACAGGTAGACTCAAGGATGATCAATGGAAACAGGATGCACCTGAGCTAAATTTCAAGTCTCATAGCAAAGGGTCGGGAATACTTATGTAAATAAAGTATTTTTGTTTTTTATTTTTAATAAATGTGCAAACATTTCTTAAAACCTGTTTTTGCTTTGTCAGTATGGGGTATTGTGTGTAGATTGATGGGAAACGAATGTAATTTAATACATTTTAGAATAAGGCTGTAACATAACAAAATGTGAAAAATGTAAGGGTTCTGAATACTTTCTGAATGGACTGTAGGTGTTTTCAATGCCTTTAAGTAAGCAGATATAGGCTCCACTCATGTGCTATGTGTCCCCAGGATCAATATCGAGAAACTGGTTTATCAGACACTGCTGCCTCTCAAACATCCCATCAAAGTCTCCCAGCTACTTGATCTGCTCTGTCTGCATGGAGTGTCTCCTCAGCAGCATCCTCCTTGTCCTCAGGTCTCTGGGGAGGCCGGAGGGAGCTGAGGGAAGGAGGGGCCTCAGGCCAGCTACCTCCCGGCAGACGGCCCTACTGCTGGGATTGTTGCCCAGGACACAGGGGTTGGGGCAGGAGTTGGCCACTCCAACGATGTGAGGGATTGGGGTGTGGTGGTGAGAGTTCAGGGGCGGCAGGCACCCTGGGCGGTTCTGGGAGATGTGGCTCAGGAGGAGAGCCCCTGAGCCCTGACGCTCCAGCCCAGAGAGGGCTCTCTTGGTCAGGTTTGGGGCCACCAGTGATTCCCTGGAGGTCAGCAGGGTAGAGGAGCGGGAAGTGGCCTGTCTTCTGCTCTCCAGCGGGGTTCGGCCCTCCTCGGTGAATCCCCTGGTAGGCACAGCCAGCTGGGGGTCAGAGTTGTAGTGGTCGGCACCCAGGTGGCGTCTCTGGATGATGCTGCGCAGGCTGGACATAGGAAGGGGGAGGGGGCAGCCAGGGAGTCTGGTACCAGTGGAGAAAGATGGGAAAGGGGGACCCTGGCCTGTGCCGATGCTGTATGAGTGGAGGTTTGGGTTAGAGGCAGAGTGTGGCGAAGAGAGGCCGGCAAAGGACAACTTACGCACCAACAACTCCTCTTCCTCCTCCCTCTGACCTCTTTCCCCTACCTCTCCCTCATTCAACCTCCCCTCAGACTTGCTAAAGCTAATAACATTAGCAGTGTTGTTATCCAGGTCAGTACTGCAGTTGTACCAGATAGGGGCGCTGTTGTTGTAACTGTTCCAGCCCAACCTGCTGGTCATGAGGGAGAGTTCCTCCTCTGGGCTGATGTCTGGGAGGTCATCTGAGGACGAGGGAGAAGTGTCGGGATGCAGGGCCAGTAGAGAGGCAGGAATCTTCAGCCAGGGCTCTGAGTTCAGCCTCTGGAGGGGCTGCATCAGCCTTTCCACCCTGCTCTGCTCCAGAACGGGAGCATGTGACTGGGGGTCAGGCTGGGAGCTCACTGTCTCACACACAGAACACTGGTCCTCCTTAAAGTTAAAGACTTGGTGAGGAGGATGAGAGGAGGAGGAGGTGCACTGAGGGGAGGTGAGGAGCTGGATCTCAGAGGGGGAGGCGCAGGGAGGAGCAGCCATCAGGTGCAGCCCTCCCCCCTGGTCGAGGGGGGTTAGAGGGGGCACGTTGAGGTACTGTTTGGTCCTGGACGTCCCACAGGGGAGTGTGTTGGTGGTAATGATGATCACTTCCTTCCCTCGGGCCTTGCAGGTGTCCAGCAGCACCTTCAGAGTTTCCTTGTCGCCGGCCGTGACCGAGTGAACCAGCGCTGAGCTCCCAGAATGGTCCTCCAGGCCCGGGTCCGCTCCACTGGCCAGGAGCAGGGACACTACCCCGGCCCCAGCCCTCTCCAGGCAGGCATGCATCAGGGCTGAGCGGCCCGCCTTATCCTGGATGTTGGGGTCGGCTCCACTCTCCAGCAGGTACTGGACCATGCGGGTGCGGCTGGCGCTCTGCCGGTCGGCGTGCCGCGTCTTACAGGCCACCATGAGGGCCGTCTGGCCACGCCCGTCGCTCTCGTTGATGTAGGCTCCACCCTCCAAGAGGAGACGTGTAAGGCGCAGGCGGCAGAGGAACACGGCCTGGAGGAGTGCGTTTCCCGGCTCGGGAGGCTCCCCTGTCACACCTTCCTCCCCCTCCATGATCTCTCTCTCTCTCTCTGGCTTGGGGAGTCAACCTGCACAGGTAGGGCTGGATCTCAGACACTCAGTGGTCTGTGGGGAGATGAGAGAGAAGGAATGGTCTGTTTGGTTTCATTAGAGTTTACATCACCAACCCTTGGTTCTGGGTGCAACAGCCATGATTCAACTGATTTCGGTCTTTCGGTTGATTGGTCATTAAGTGAGGTGGGAGAAAAGGGAAGATAATGTCATTGCATGAAGACAGGCATCAGATCATGTAAGCATTAACAGCACTGGAAAACATACTGTACCAAACAAAAAAGTAGACAGTGTAATGAGTGCAACATGTAATCGGTGGTCTCCCACTGGGCAAAAACTGGCTGAATCAACGTTGGTTCCACGTAATTTCAACAAAATAATGAAACGTGATGACGCTGAATCAACGTTGAAAACTGATTGGATTTGTGAAAAGTCATCGTCTTTTTTTTTTTTTTACCCAACTTTTAACTTAAATACAATTACATTTTTTGTTGATTTCAAATTGAATTCACATTAGTTGACAACTCAACCAAAACCAATGAAGGCTAGACGTTGAAATGACATCTGTGCCCATTGGGCTGTTTATCTGGTTATGTATCCAAATCATTCAAGTCTTTAACCACAATCCAAAACCTCCCAATGTATTAGCTGCTCATGTCAGAACAGTTTACTGTTTGAAACCCCAGACGGATAAAATGCGGAGGCCTTGGGCTAATTGTCTTCCAACCTGGGCAGAAAGGATCCTTTGAAGCGACAGCTTCTTTTCATGGGGAGCCTATTCAGCTCTGCGCCTGTCCTCTCCAGTCTCAGCCAGAGGCAGCTGGTTTCTATAGGCCATTGTGCTACTCGTCCTTGCCTTTTCTGAGGGTCTGAAGGATGACAGTGAGGCATGTTTTTAGAGGGAGAAAACATGGTGCATTGTGGGAAAACCTTCATTTGAACTGAAAATAAATAAGTAAATGATTCTGTTTAAAAAAAGTCAAAAAATACTATTTAAGTTCGGCAAGAATGTGAGGATGATGAGGGGATAGATCTGGCTCATTTTAATTATTGTTTTATGATATTGACATTCCAAAATGTCTGTGTGTGTGTCTCTTGTCATTACTTCTCCCTCTCTCTCTCTGGCCATGAGTCTGTGTAGGCCATAGAGAAGTGGTAATCACTATTTCCTATGCAGAATGGATGACAAACAGCATGGAGGAGACTCAGGCATAGTGTCGTGTGTGGGCGTCAGGAGAGGAGAGGAGGGGAAGGCACCTTTGTCTCATTTCTGGGCACACAGAGATGTGATTCACTCGCATCGCACTGTCCTTGTATAGACACTGAGTGTACAAAACATGAGGAACACCTGCTCTTTCCGTTTCAGTGTAGATGAAGGGGAGGAGACAGGTTAAAGAAGGATATTTAAGACTTGAGACATGGATTGTTTATGTGTGCCATTCAGAGGGTGAATGGGCAAGAGAGAAATATTTAAATGCCTTTGAACGGGGTATGGTAGGTGCCAGGCACAAGGTTTGAGTGTGTGAAGACCTGCAATACTACTGGGGTTTTCATGCTCAACAGTTTCACGTGTGTATCAAGAATGGTCCATCAACAATCAATACACAATACTCCATAATGACAAAGCAAAAAAAAATGGTTTAGGAATTGTTGCAAATGGTTTAAAAATAAAAAACTGAAATACCTTATTTACATTAATATTCAGACCCTTTGCTATGAGACTCGAAATTGAGCTCCAGTGCATCCTTTTTCCATTGATCATCCTTGAGATGTTTCTACAACTTGGAGTCCACCTGTGGTCAATTTAATTGATTGGAAAGGCACACACCTGTCTATATAAGGTCCCACAATTGACAGTGCATATCGGAGCAAAAACCAAGCCATGAGGTCGAATTGTCCGTAGAGCTCCGAAACAGGATTGTGTCGAGGGAAAGATCTGGGGAAGGGTACCAAAAAATGTCTGCAGCAAAGAAGGTCCCGAGGAACACAGTGGCCTCCATCATTGTTAAATGGAAGAATTTTGGAACCACCAAGATTCTTCCTAGAGCCGGGAGAAGGGCCTTGGTCAGGGAGGTGACCAAGAACCCGACAGAGCTCTAGAGTTCCTCTGTGGAGATGGGAGATCCTTCCAGAAGGACAACCATCTCTGCAGCACTCCACCAATCAGGACTTTATGGTAGAATGGCCAGACGGAAGCCACACCTCAGTAAAAGGCATATGACAGCCCGCTTGGAGTTTGCCAAAAGGCACCTAAAGGACTCTCAGATCATGAGAAACAATATTCTCTGGTCTGATGAAACAAAGATTGAACTCTTTGGCCTGAATGCAAAGCGTCACGTCTGGAGGAAAACTGGCCCCATCAGGAACTGGGAGACTAGTCAGGATCGAGGGAAAGATGAACGGAGTAAAGTACAGAGACATCCTTGATGAAAACCTGCTCCAGACTGGGACGAAGGTTCACCTTCCAACGGGAGAATGACCCTAAGAATGACCCCAAGACAACGCAGGAGTGGCTTCGGGAAAATTCTTAATCTTAATGTTCTTGAGTGGCTCAGCCAGAGCCCGGACTTGAACCCGATTGAACATCTCTGGAGAGACCTGAACATACTGTAGCTGTGCAGCAACGTTCCCCATCCAACCTGACAGAGCTTGAGAGGATCTGTAGAGAAGAATGGGAGAAACTCCCCAAATACAGGTGTGCCAAGCTTGTAGCGTCATACCCAAGAAGACTTCAAATCAAACGTTGTCACTTTGTATTATATAGGTCCTGGGTGGCAGGAAACTTGGCCCCAGTGATGTACTGGGCAGTACGCACTACCCTCAGTTGCCATACCAGACGGTGATGCAACCGGTCAGGATGCTCTTGATGGTGCAGCTGTAGAACTTTTTGAGGATCTGGGGTTCCCATGCCAAATCTTTTCAGTCTCCTGAGGGGAAAGGGTTTTGTTGTGTCCTCTTCACGACTGTCTTGGTGTGTTTGGACCATGACAGTTCGTTGGTGATGTGGACACCAAGGAACTTGAAACTCTCGACCCGCTCCACTACAGCCCCGTTGACGTTAATGGGGGCCTGTTCGGCCCGCCTTTTCCTGTAGTCCACGATCAGCTCCTCTGTCTTGCTCACATTGAGGGAGAGGTTGTTGTCCTGGCACCACACTGCCAGGTCTCTGACCTCCTCCCTATAGGTCTCATCATTGTCGGCGATCAGGCCTTGATGCCGTAATCGCTGCCAAATGTGCTTCAACAAAGTACTGAGTAAAGGGTCTGAAAACGTATGTAAATGTGATATTACATTTTTTAGATTTGTATAAATTAGCAACAATTTCTAAAAACGTGTTTTTTATTTGTCATTATGGGGTATTGTGTGTAGATTGATAAGGGGAAAAAATGTTTTAATCCATTTTAGAATAAGGCTGTAACGTAACAAAATGTGGAAAAAGTCAAGGGGTCTGAATATTTCCCGAAGGCACTGTATGTAAAGCTATCCAGCAGAACTGATGTCTCATGGCCTAGAGCAACATTTAACCAAAACAAACATATCTAACTTCCACTGTCTTGTTATGTAATGCTTCCTCCTGAAAACGGTGAATCCATTTCTGTGATTTTATTCTACTTGAACATTAAACAGGCAAAACACAAAAGAAGTCAAATGATCATTTTACAAAGATATAAAGGCTATTGTCACAGTTTTCCAAAAGAAACTTGAAGTCGTTGCAGAAATATATACAGTTAAGTATTGACATAATGAGGTTCTATTTCTCCTCTGAGAAGGGTGATGGCTGCTGACGACTTGGTTGTTCTTGATGTTAGCAAATAGTGTGTGTGGGTGTTCAAATCAGACACAGCGTTGTTTTACCTCATTGTTCGGCGCACTAGGTTCTTACTGGAGTTGAATAGCAATATGTTTCAATAGAACATGTTGCGATTAGCAGTGCTCCAGTTTCCATGGAGTTATGCAGCTACGTGACTGTTCCGGTGACTCCTTGGCCTGCAGGGCTGGGGTCAATTTGAATTGAAGGCAGTCAATTCAGGAAGTGATTTTAATTAAATATTCTAAAATGTCAAAACTTTTGAAATACATTTCTTCTACTCCTCAGTTTATTGAGAAGTCATTGAAAATAGATGCTGTTTTTGATTTATTTTGAACGGTTGTTTATGTTTACTTCCAAAGTTGACTGCCTTCAATTCAAATTGACCCCAGCCGTGTTGGCCTGTCTGTGTGTATGTGTGTGTGTGTGTGCTTGCAAACCTGTGAGTGTCTTCCGCTCATCCGTGTGTATGTGTGTGTGTGTGACTACCTGCCCTGTCAGCAGAGTAATGTCACGCTCCACCCCGCCGTAGGGGATTCAGTGGGAAGATCCACTCCAGAGTGAAGAGGCCAGCTCTAATGTTAGAAGAACGCACCAAACAGTGTGTGTGTGTGTGTGTGTGTGTGTGTGTGTGTGTGTGTGTGTGTGTGTGTGTGTGTGTGTGTGTGTGTGTGTGTGTGTGTGTGTGTGTGTGTGTGTGTGTGTGTGTGTGTGTGTGTGTGTGTGTGTGTGTGTGTGTGTGTGTGTGTGTGTGTGTGTGTGTGGTAAAGAGGGCCCTAGAGCCCACTCATGCTGTTCTCCCTAACCAAACTCAAAAGGCATAGCATTTAGAGCCACAGAGAGAATCCCTCACTAGCCTGGTTGCTAGTCTTTTCTGCTATAGCCTACTGCTTTGTAGTTGTCATGATTGGCACAACACAACAATTAAATTGGCAACAACATGCAGATCAGCACCCAGGCTAGGGATTCACTACATTCTCCACCAGTGGATGGTGGTCACTACCATACAGCGGTAATTGTTTTACCCGTTATGCAGTTGCCGTTTACAGCTGTAAATATATACATGTAATTGTACTGTGGTTATCCAAGGCCAAAACGAGATGTACAACACAAGGGCAACTCAATGGGAAGCTTCGCTGGATACTTTCATCTCAAGTCGTCATCGAGATTCTAATTATTGTGTGTGACTCAAAAACAATTGCCGGAATTATTCGGAACAGTAACATTGTGCTCGTGACATGTTATTGTTACTTACCAGTCTATCAGCAGCAGCAGCGCCCCTTGACACTTCGTGCACACTGTCGAAATCTTGCAAGAACTATCCAGATTGTGAGAGGAGGACCGTGCTGTGTGTATGACTGTGTACCTGGGAAAGCGTGAGAAGATAGTTAAGGAGGATGTGTGTGTGTGTGTGCCTCTTCCTTTCTCTGTGCGAGTGTGTGTAAGTGATTGAGTGAGTGCGTGTGTGTGTGTGTGAGAGAGAGTAACGCAGCTGTGACGTTAGTCAGGTCTGGGAAGCAATCAATCGCCTGCCTGCGAGCTGCTCAGGAGAGCAATGAGAAGGGGAGAGAGAGGGTGAAAGAGAGAGAGATTGATGTGATGAGGTAAGGGAGGAGATGAGAAATAGTGGGAGAAAGAAAAAAAGAGGGGATAATTGTGGCATCTACGTACCAGCTGTAGATAAACGATGATCAATTCAGACTCATATAAAATGTATTCTGTCCATGTTCTATTGCACTACCAACATTACAGTGTTATCCTGGCTTGTCCTTTGGGGGTCTGCATTAAACAGCTGCACTCACCAGGAGAGAGACCTACAGAGGGGCACTTCACTTCTGCCCTGTAAGTCCATCTCATTAAACATGTCTGTTATGGATTGATATCAGTGGAGGCTGCTGAGGGGAGGGCGGCTCATAATAATGGACGGAACGGCACAAATGGAATGGCATGGAAACCATGTGTTTGGTGTACTGTATTTGATACCATTTCACCGATTCCGCTCCAGCCATTACCACGAGCCCGTCCTCCCAAATAAGATGCCACCAACATCCTGTGCTGGATATACTGTCACCTGAGAGAGCATCATCATGTTTTTTTGTTTGAAAGCAGAACGGCCAAACTACTCTTTCTATTTACAGCCCTAGAGTTAAGCAGGGCCAGTGGAGAGGTGAAATGGCAGTAGAGGGGTGAAATATACAGGCTGAAAGACATTTGTTTGTGCACTTCATCAATGTTTCCATGACAACAGTCCGCAAGGAGATTGTGTTCGCAGGTTGTGTTCACTGATATTTGACTTCTACTAGACACACTCGAAGCCGAAGTGTGTGTGTTTGCTCATGCATGTGTAGGTTACCTTTGGTAATAGATCCTCAAGGTTTCCTGGACCAGTGTGGGTAGGTCATCGTGAATAATTAGGGGTTTTCAAGGAGATCTCTTGACAATATCGAGCAAGGCTTCACTGGCATAGTGCTATATGGATGAACAGACAGACAGGCAGACAGTGCTCTGTGCTGTGCTGTTTTGTGTGTCATCTCATCTACAGCTTCTTGTGCATGACTAAGATCAGTCCTTTGTTGGCTCCATGGCTATGATGCAGAGGAAACAGTTCCTCCGTGGCTGTGATGCAGAGGAAACAGTTTCTCCGTGGCTGTGATGCAGAGGAAACTGTTCCTCCGTGGCTGTGATGCAGAGGAAACTGTTCCCCCGTGGCTGTGATGCAGAGGAAACTGTTCCTCCGTGGCTATGATGCAGAGGAAACTGTTCCTCCGTGGCTATGATGCAGAGGAAACAGTTTCTCCGTGGCTGTGATGCAGAGGAAACTGTTCCTTCATGGCTATGATGCAGAGGAAACTGTTCCTTCATGGCTATGATGCAGAGGAAACTGTTCCTCCATGGCTATGATGCAGAGGAAACTGTTCCTCCGTGGCTGTGATGCAGAGGAAACTGTTCCTCCGTGGCTGTGATGCAGAGGAAACTGTTCCTCCATGGCTATGATGCAGAGGAAACTGTTCCTCCGTGGCTGTGATGCAGAGGAAACTGTTCCTCCGTGGCTGTGATGCAGAGGAAACTGTTTCTCCACCGCTGAAAGACCCTAACAGGCACAACACCTTCTATTCACTAACTCTGAAAAGACAGCCAGCCACATAAAGCCACATGTAAATTACACATGAATGAGTAATCTGTATTATTAACAATAGCGAGTCCGAACGAAAATCACCCACCTGGCTTCCTCAGCAGATAAAGTGTAATTAACATATTTTGGGGCTTTGGTTGATAAAATCTGATTTAATCACAGCAGTATTAGAACAATAATCAAACCACACAAATTCAGCCAAATAGAGAGATTTAATTAGAGGCCAAATATATGCTACACTAATAAATAATAATTCTGGGGTTGGGGTAGATTTCATGACACACACACACACACAGGAGTTTGCGGTAGATAGCTGTGTACATCACAGGAGGCTGCAGAGGGGAGGACGGCTCATAATAATGGCTGAAATGAAGTGAATGGAATGGCATCAACCACATGGAAACCATGTGTTTGATGAGTTGGATGATCATTCCATGTATGCCATTACGATGAGCCCGTTCTCCCCAATTAAGGTGCCACCAACCTCCTGATGTGTGTGTGTGTATATATATATCATTGACACACACAATTCTTCACTGGGCTCTCCCTGTAGGAGATGCTTGAGTAGGTCTCGTCTTTGGAGGACTTGGCATTGGATGACTGGTTATAGTACCCTCCGGTAAGAAGCCTCACACTTCTTCTGGATATGACAGAGAGAAAGAGAAAGATGGATTGTTTTGAATAACCTAAACCGACCTTAGGTCAGTGTTGTCAGGGGAAACGTCATCTTCCTTAGCACACAAAACTGGACAATAGTGCCACCTCGTGGCAATATTGGGACCTGCAGCTAATTTTTTCCAATTTATCTTCTGATTCATTGAATGATTTTTCATTGTGGAAACTTTTCTTGCATCTTGTTAGTTTAAATAAGCACATAAGTACAAATTTATGTGTTGAAAAATAAACAAATACTGATAAACTGGGCATTTTGGATCACAGCCTTTGATGTTATGGGGCTATTTTACTTCTACTGGTCCTGGGGCCCTTGTTAAGGTCAACTGCATTTTATAAACTGGGTGGTTCGAGCCCTGAATGCTGATTAGCTGACAGCCGTGATATATCAGACCGTATACCATGGGTATGACAAAACATTTTTACTGCTCTAATTACGTTGGTAACTAGTTTATAATAGCAATAAGGCACCTCAGGGGTTAGTGGCATATGGCCAATATACCACGGCTAAGGGCTGTTCTTATGTACAACAAAACGCGATGTGCCTGGATACAGCTCGTGGCCATATACCACATCCCTCGGGCCTTATTGCTTAAATTAACTTTACCCAATACCAGGATATTTTTGCCAAAACCGGATTGCCTCTGCCAGGAAGCTGAAACTGAACCACAAGTGGATTTTCCAGTAAGACAATAACACTGAGCACACATTAAATACACAAAGAAAGGGCTAATTGGCCACAAAATCTAATTTTGCAATGGTCACCTCAGTCTCCAGACTTGAAACCCATTGAAAACCAGTGCGTTGAATTGAAGTTGGCAGTCCATGTCACGACTTCCACCGAAGTCGGTCCCTCTCCTTGTTCAGGCGGCGGTCGAAGTCACCGGCCTTCTAGCCATCGCCAATCCACTTTTCCTTTTCCATTTTTTTTGTCTTTGTCTTACACACCTGGTTTCAATCCCCCAATTACCTGTTCATTATTTAACCCTCTGTTCCCCCATGTTTGTTTGTGAGTGATTGTTTCTATGTAGGAAGGTCCGTTATTGTGGGCTCTGTTTTTGTATTGCATTTATATTGTGTTGAGTAAAATACGTTTATTTACTCATATTTGCTGTCCTGCACCTGACTCCTGTAGACCTGACAGTCCATAAGTGCAGACGAAGGATATCAAGAATCTGCAAGGATTCTGTATGGAGGAATGGTCTAAGATCCCTCCCTCTGCATTCTCCAACACATAAGACATTTTAGAAAACGGCTCCGTGAGTTATTGAAAACATTTTGACGATACCCTTTGAGACCTCCCATTTTTTAAAATGAATTGTTAGAATTTTATTTTTATATCTTCCCACGGCTATGTATTTTAGACAAACATGTGCAGGTAGCCCACAGAAGACTTTTTGCAGGTAGCCCACAAGTAGCCTAATCTGATTCAAAGATTGTGACCGGTCGTGTTAATGTCATATATAAAAGCGAATACTTTTTCAAAGTTAACTGATAAATATTTAGGCTATATTGAAACGTTAGTTTCTAGGTGCGCGAGGAATAGACACTCGTTTGGGAGAGGAGGCAGAGCGTGTGTTAAGCTTTCCTGAACAACTGGGCCTGCTGGGAGCATATGTGGCCACATTATATAGAATTACTTGGGAGAATGATGAGCCACAACAGACAGTGCATCTCAGTATGAGAAGTAAAAATACAGCCACAATTGCCTGCCTTTCTAGACCATATAAACTATCGAGAGTAGGTCTAGACCCACAACTCAAATGGAATGAAACATTCAATTCACTGGGCTTTTGTGCCGTTATTTAAATTACATTTTCACTGACGCCATGACTATTTTCATGAGTGTGTCAAGAGATATAGGATTAAAAACCTTGAGTGTCTCCCTTGATCCTAGGTCCTGGCAGTGTTGTGCAGACTCAGGACAACTGAGCGTTGTTACTGAGGAGTGGCTTCCGTCTGGCCACTCTACCATAAAGGCCTGATTGGAGGAGTTCTGCAGAGATGGTTGTCCTTCTGGAAGGTTTTCCCATCTTCACAGAGGAACTCTGGAGCTCTGTCAGAGTGACCATCGGGTTCTTGGTCACCTCCCTGAGACCCTTCTCCCCCGATTGCACAGTTTGGCCAGGCGGCCAAAGAGTCTTGTTCGTTCCAAACTCAAATTTTGTTTTCGCTTTGTCATTATGGTGCATTGTGTGTAGATTGATGAGGGGAAAACTGATTGAATCCGTTATAGAATAAGGCTGTAACGTAACAAAATGTGGAAAAGGTTAAGAGGTCTGAACACTTTCCGAATGCACTGTATACATTAGTAAATGTGCAATTGCAATAGTCAGCCAGATTTGAACCTCTTTTTGAAAGAGTTTCAATTGGGATTTTGTTCAAAATGATTCCCCCATGGTAAGTTGAATCAATGTCCATGCTCATCAAGAAGGGAAACAGATTCGACATTTACTAACTGTGTTGTCCCACATCCAAAGGTGCCATATCTCTATCACTTCTGCCCTCCTGTTTTCAACCCCACGATTTAAAAGTAGCTAAATGTTTTAATAATACATCTCTACAGGTCTGAACTGAGAAACAACCTGAGTTCAGCTAGCTACAAGATATCATTGACTGTCACAATCCTGTGTCTAGGTCTGAGGCAGAGAATGGAGGAGAGGACAGGCCCAGGAGGTGTGCCAGTGGGAGGTCTGTTTGGGGGCACTCAGCTGTCATTGGCTACTGACTCAGACCTTTTAGGGAGCAGGAAGAAACGGCCCCTCATGAGGTGAGACTCATATGTCACACCATATGATGAGTAATTATGTGAATATGTCTGCTCTAGCAAACTGGGTGCACATTTTTGTTTTAGCCCAGCACTGACATACTTGATTAAACTAATCTCCAAGCCCCTGCTTAGTTAAGTGTCAGTAGATTAGTTTAATCAAGTGTTATCAAGTGTTTAAGTCCTGGTTTGGAATAAAAATGGGCACACCCCAGGGATGTAGAAACATTGCTTTAGCGCAGGGGTGTCAAAGTCATTCCACCGAGGGCAGAAACACTGCTGTGCTTTTCTTTTTTCCTTTCAATTAAGACCTAGGGGACTTAGTGACCTTGATTGATTAATTAAGTGGAGTGAAAAAACACGCAGACACTCGGCCCTTCATGGAATGACTTTGACACGTGCTGTAGTCAATTACTTTCTCATTTGTTGTAATACCATAAATGTGTGAGTTGTTTTTACTAATAAGAAACACACATTTTTGTTTGTCCTTTTTTTGTGACCTGCTCGCAACCCTGCAGAAGCTTGGCCCGGTGTTGTGTCGACGAGCCTTGACGTTGCCCTATAAACAACACACATAACCATGCTGCAGGGGACGTGACTGGCTGTCCCCATGAGAGCTGCTTGTTCTTTTGACTTCAGTAGACCTAGTGGAAACAATATTTTACTTAAATGTCATTCAAAGTGGATGTCAATGAGAGTAAGGACACAGCCAAGTCAACTTGTTTTGAGTTATTCTCCTGAAGTTATCTGTCTACATTGTTTTTGTACCAAGCACTTGATATATGGTTTGCCACTGTGCTTATGTGTGTAAATATTGTCCCCTTTTTCAGATTTAAAGCTGTGGAACAGCTTTCCCCAATGCAAACTCTAAGTGACAGTGAAACTAAGTTTGAAGGAAGAAGTAAACCCCAGTCCAAACAGGTGTGTTTGTACTGCATATTGGGCCATCCACACATTTTCAATTGGTCTCCACAATGTTAAAATGTTTGCTCAGAATTAGCATGGTAGCTTAGTAGCGACTTGCAAAACTAGCATTGTGTTTTCAACCCTATCCCAGGTTGAGGTACTGCTTACAAATTTGAGCTCACAATAGTCTTTTTGTAAATGGTATCCTGATCAGGTTTAACCAACAACCCTAATGATATTTTGGGGGATGCATATATTTGACATGACCTAGTTGCACATGCACCTCAATATCGATAGGTTGGGTCATTTGTAAAGTTAGGTTTTGGGGTGTAAAGAAAGTCATATACATTTTGATTGAAAAAAATGCACATTTGTCCACATTTTCATGTATTGTCTTATTGCAGATATTCAAGACAAATTCCCAGTACCACAACATATTCAAATAAATCAGTAAGGATTAGTTACTGAAACAAAGTGGAGTAGTCAATTAAATGAAAATAAAACGTTAATCAATGAATAAATCATGCCGTTTCACACACAAAAGACATAGGGTGAATATTTTTTCCAGTTTCATCTTTAAACGAAACTGAGTTCTTATTTCACTTGATTAGCCACAAGGTGTTGTTGTGTCTGCAGAATAGATTTTGCTCGACGTCCTCTGCTCTGTCTCTTCTCAGGTTATACCTGTGCACTGCAGATTGACATGCTGTATCAGGGCTAAATGTTTCTTTGATAGCTGGATCTGTTTTCAATCCAAGGTCTTCGGCAGAGATACTAAGGTACGGTATAACAATGGAATACTATACAGTCATTTAGGGATGTCAATCGGTTAGCCGACGAAAAGAAATTTGACCAGTCATGCTTATCGGTCTATAGGTTAGTTTGCATATTTTTGTGGAATTAAATTGCCGCGTGTGTATTTTCGTTAGTTCGCCATGTATCTTATCACACACACACACACACACACACCATGCAGAGCCTTTCAGCAGAATAATATCGGCTGTCGGACAGCGATAGATGCGCAGCGGTAGTGCAGCGGTCTAAGGCACTAGATTGCTAGAGGCGTCACTACAGACCATGGATATTTCCCAGGCTGTGCCACAACCGTCAGTGATCGGTAGTCCCAGTGTTCTTAATTAGTAACAATATTGTTCTTTCATTGTAATTTGTCATGTGACATCTGTTTTTTCCAGCACTTATTTGCATCCCTCCTGTCCCGAGATACAACATAAAATTAAACTTGATTTGTCACATGCGCCGAATACAAGTGTAGACCTTACGGTGAAATGCTTACTTACAAGCCCTTAACCAACAGTGCAGTTCAAGAAGAGTTAAGAAAATATTGACCAAATAAAATATTGACCAAATTTTTAAATAACATAATAAAATAACAATAATGAGGCTATATAGAGGGGGTACCGAGTCAGTGTGCGGAGGTACAGGTTAGAGGTAATTTGTAGGTAGGGGTGAAGTGACTATGCATAGATAATAAACAGTGAGTAGCAGCAGTGTACAAAACAAATGGGGGGGGGGGGGGGGGTCAATGTAATAGTCCAGTGGCCATTTGATTAATTGCTTAGCAGTCTTATGACTTGGGGGTGGAAGCTGTTAAGGAGCCTTTTGGTCCTAGACTTGGCGCTCCGGTACTGCTTGCCGTGCGGTAGCAGAGAAAACAGTCTATGACTTGGGTGACTGGAGTCTCTGACAATTTTATGGGCTTTTCTCTGACACCGCCTATTATATAGGTCCTGGATTGCAGGAAGCTTAGCCCCAGTGATGTACTGGTCCATACGCACTGCTCTCTGTAGTGCCTTACGGTCAGATGCCGAGCAGTTGCCATACCAGGCGGTGATGCAACCGGTCAGGATGCTCTCAATGGTGCAGCTGTAGAACTTTTTGAGGATC
This sequence comes from Salvelinus fontinalis, assembly GCF_029448725.1. Lineage (NCBI taxonomy): Eukaryota > Metazoa > Chordata > Actinopteri > Salmoniformes > Salmonidae > Salvelinus > Salvelinus fontinalis. The sequence goes on from NC_074674.1 coordinate 22,132,174, forward strand.
TGGGAACCCATGCCAAATCTTTTCAGTCTTCTGAGGGGAAAAAGGGTTTTGTCGTGCCCTCTTCATGACTGTCGTGGTGTGTTTGGACCATGATAGATCGTTGGGGATGTGGACACAAAGGAACTTGAAACTCTCGACCCACTCCACTACAGCCCCGTTGATGTTGATGGGGGCCTGTTTGGCCCGCCTTTTCCTGTAGTCCACGATCAGCTCCTTTGTCTTGCTCACATTTAGGGAGAGGTTGTTGTCATGGCACCACACTGCCAGTTCTCTGACCTCCTCCCTATAGGCTGTCTCATCGTTGTCGGTGATCAAGCCTACCACGGTTGTGTCGTCAGCAAACGTAATGATGGTGTTGGAGTCGTGTTTGGCCACGCAGTCGTGGGTCAAAAAAGAGTACAGGAGGGGACTAAGTACACACCCCTGAGGGGCCCTAGTCTTGAGGATCAGCGTGGCAGATGTGTTGTTGTCTACCCTTACCACCTGGGGGCGGCCCGTCATGAAGTCCAGGATCCAGTTGCAGAGGGAGGTGTTTAGTCCCAGGGTCCTTAGCTTAGCGATGAGCTTCGTGGGCACTATGGTGTTGAACACTGACCAGTAGTCAATGAACAGCATTCTCACATAGGTGTTCCATTTGTCCAGGTGGGAAAGGGCAGTGTGGAGTCCGATTGAGATTGCGTCCTCTGTGGATCTGTTGGGGCGGTATGCGAATTGGAGAGGGTCTATGGTATCTGGGAGGATACTGTTGATGTGAGCCATGACCAGCCTTTTAAAGCGCTTCATGGCTACCGACGTGAGTGCTACGGGGCGGTAATCATTTAGGCAGGTTCCATTCGCTTCCTTGGGCACAGGGACTATGGTGGTCTGCTTGAAACATGTAGGTATTACAGACTCAGTCAGGGAGAGGCTGAAAATGTCAGTGAAGACACTTGCCGGTTGGTCCGCGCATGCTTTGAGTACACTTTCTGGTAATCCACCTGGCTCCACGGCTTTGTGAATGTTATCAGCTATCTGAGCAGCTAACCGATTGCTGCAGCTGTACATAGTCCATCTGTAAATAGCCCACCCAATCTACCTACCTCATCCCCATACTGTTTTTATTGACTTTTCTGCTCTTTTGCACACCAATATCTCTACTTGCACATCATCATCTGCTCATTTATCACTCCAGTGTTAATCTGCTAAATTGTAATTCTTCGCTACTATGGTCTATTTGTTGCCTACCTCCTCATGCCTTTTGCACACTGTCACGCCCTGACCATAGAGAGCCTTTTTATTCTCTATGTTGGTTAGGTCGGGGTGTGACTAGGGTGGGTAATCTAGGTTGTTTTATTTCTATGTTGGCCTGGTATGGCTCTCAATCAGAGGCAGCTGTTTATCGTTGTCTCTGATTGGGGATCATATTTAGGCAGCCATTTCCCCACTGTGTTTTGTGGGATCTTGTTTATGTGTAGTTGCCTGTGAGCACTCCATAGCTTCACGTGTCGTTTGCTCTTTATTGTTTTTTTGCGTTTTACTAATAAAAAAATGTGGAACCCATATCACGCTGCGCCTTGGTCCGAATGTTATTTCGGCGATCGTGACACACACACTGTATATAGACTTTCTGACTTTCTGTGTTATTGGCTTATTGGCTTGTTTATTGTTTATTCCATGTTATTCCATGTGTAACTTTGTGTTGTTGTCTGTGTCACACTGCTATGCCTTATCTTGGGCAGGTCGCAGTTGTAAATGAGAACTTGTTCTCAACTAGCCTACCTGGTTAAATAAAGGTGAAAAAAAAAGCTAAGTTGGAATCAGAAGTAGTATTGACTCATGAGTTGGACTGCCAGGTGCAATCAGATGCTTCAGTTACTTAAGCTTCTTTGCCCAAACACAGTTGTAGCCAAATCTTACTGTTTCAGGCTCACTTTTTCTTGTAGCCTGTAGACCTAAGAGTTCAACTGTATTTAAACAGACACTATTTACTTTTTACATGTTGATACAGTCATGACTTTATGGCTTGTTTAAACAAATCAATAACGTCTATTGGAAAATATAAAGTATTGATTGGTTGTAGGCGGATTGTCTTCGTACAACCATCAATGAGAGAGACCTGTATGTAATTTCACCTGTTCACTGCATGTGCTTATTGGAGGGCTGACTATAACACAGAGGGGGTTAAGTAAGCCATATGCACGTGAAGTGTAATCTTGCCTGAGACCTAAAGACTCCTGTTCGCCTCTCAAGACAATGCCTTGGCTTTAGCTCAGTGGGCTAACATGGTCTCAGTGCGCACAAGCGAGCCGGATTAGATACCCATTAACAAGGCCACATCTGATAAAGTTAGTAGTTAGGCATATTGAATTGAAAGGAGATGAGAAGCGACGCTATTAATGTTTACATGCTTAGCAGCCTGTAGTGTTCACAGAGAGCATTCTGTGTTTGTTTGTGCAGCGTTTCCCAGCATCCCAGGCACATTCCTGGGCGAGGTGAAGAACAGAGAGATGGCGGTGCATGCGGACATCCACCTCCAGACCCCCAACCAAAAGCACGGAGCCGCTCACCAGAATTGTATGATGCCCCTACGTATGAGCGCGGCGCAATGGAATCAGACTCTTTTGATAATGATCCATTCTCTGGGCCAGGTACCTATCATTTTCCAGAGGGAATGGAAGCTGAAGAGTGGAACAGAATGTAAATAAACATTAGTAGAAGGTTAAGATCTTAAAGATGCAGTTCTGCAAGTGTCAATAAAGATTTGTTTAGCTTTGTCTTTTTGGGATTTTACTCCATTCTGGAGAAAAAAAAGAAACCCTTCACAGGTGCAAATGCTTAGTAAATCCGTCCATCTGTGTTGCTGACCTGTGCACTAATCCTGTCTCATCTGTAGGGCCGTCCAAGCCTGCCCAGGGGGGTTGAATTCAAAGTGAAATCGCTACAGCCGACATCATTGAACACCCTTCTACTTGTCTTTTTGCTCCTGTGAGTAACCTCTCATTATGGGTGATAAGGTGGTGTCGAAGTCACCTGACAAGTAATTTTGCTAATCATTTCACTTGTCGCTGGGCATGTCGAAACAAGCCAAGTGAACTGGCCGTTTTGTCCCGGCCTGGGTGTTAACTTGGTTGTAGGATTGTGTGTTTGTGTCATGTTCAACAATGGGAGTTGAATTGTAAATACTTGTTACTTATTGAAAGCCAAAGGGTTCCTGGGGATTCCAGCCCTCATATGGGTGTGTGACGTTTTTGTGTTGTCTTTGCAGAGTAAGTGTCCTTGTCTTGTCCTCGTGTTACATGGACTTCAAAATTGTGGTTCTTGAGAAGCAGTTGACCTCGTTGGGTTCCGTAGGGGACTATGCATGCACCAAGTAAGAGCTGCCACTAGAGCTTTGTCTGAGATACAGTGCAGCAATGGGAATTAGTTAACATATTAACAATTGCAATGCAATAAGAATCCAGCCATATTAGCCCTGCTATACAGTAGATGGCGTTATAATGCATGATACATCTGGAATTTGTCTTCACAAACAGTTGGAAAACCCAAAGAAGGACTTGGTCAGTCAAGAATCTCTGTCATTCTTTATCATGTTATGAATATGCGTAATACGTAGGTTTTGATGTAATTTTTCCAAACATTGCCCATAGAAAATTGTAAAAATCCACGTGTTAAAAATCCATACAATTTAAATGTTAATTGCTTTCAGTGTTAAATTTAAGCGCTATTTTACAATACTTAATACGTAAATGTATCCTAATGACGGGATAAAGTAAAATGGACCTTTGCATTTTTCATCTTTCATTTGCATCATGCCATGGGAATGAGCTGAAACTGAATTCACCTGGATTCAGACATGATGGCTAATTCGGAGCATATTTTGTTTCAGAAACGTTGTGCATCACAGATCACAGGCCGACTTCAATGCAGAAATCTATTAGTTGTCGACAAACCTTTTCCAGCTAGAAAAGGTTGGTCGTCTTGCCAACAAAAGACTGTCAACATCTGCTCACTGTTTGCTACTCCTAAAAGTAGTTTCATCCACTTCATTAAAGATCACTCTTTGGGTGTAGCTAATAGTTACTAATCTAGCTTGTCCTGTTTTACCTAGCTGTGCCATGTTTGGGTGGGTGTGTACAGCGCCTTCAGAAAGTATTCATACCCCTTGCCTTATTCCACATTTTATTGTGTTACAGCCTAAATTCAAAATGGATTAAATATTTTTTTTAATCTACACACAATACCCCATAATGACAAAGTGAAAACATGTTTTTAGACATTTTTGCAATTTTATTGAAAATGAAATACAGAAATATAATTTACATAAGTATTCACACCCCTGAGCCAATACATGTTAGAATAACCTTTGGTAGTGAATACACCTGTGAGTGTTTCTGGGTAAGTCTGCAAGAGCGTTGCACACCTGGATTGTACAACATTATTCTTTGAAAATTCGTCAAGCTCTGTCAAGTTGTTAGTTTATCATTGCTAGACAGCCATTTTTAAGTCTTGCCATAGATTTTCAAGACGATTTAAGTAAAAACTGTAACTAGGCCACTCAGGAACATTCAATGTTGTCTTGGTAAGCAACTCCAGTGTATATTCGGCCTTGTGTTTCAGGTTATTGTCTTGCTGAAAGGTGAATTTGTCCTCCCGGGTGGCGCAGTGGTCTAGGGAACTGCATCGCAGTGCTAGCTGCGCCACCAGAGTCTCTGGGTTCACGCCCAGGCTCCGTCGCAGCCGGCCGCAACCGGGAGGTCCGTGGGGCGACGCACAATTGGCATAGCGTCGTCCGGGTTAAGGGAGGGTTTGGCCGGTTGGGATATCCTTGTCTCAGTATGTAAATGTAATAAAAAATGTATGCACTCTACTGTAAGTCGCTCTGGATAAGAGCGTCTGCTAAATGACAAAAAAAAAAAAAATGTAAATGAATTTGTCTCCCAGTGTCTGTTGGGAAGAACCAGGTTTTCCTATAGGATTTTGCCTGTGCTTAGCTCTATTCTATGTATTTCTATCCTTATAAAGCTCCCTAGTCCTTGCCGATGACAAGCATACGTATAACATGATGCAGCCACCACTATGCTTGAAAATATGAAGTGGTACTCAGTGATGTGTTTTGTTGGATTTGCCCCAAACATAATGCTTTGTATTCAGGACATAAAGTGAATTTCTTTGCCACATTTGTTGCAGTTTTACTTCAGTGTTGTATTGCAAACAGGATGCATGTTTTGGAATATTTGTATTCTCTACAGGCTTCCTTCTTTTCATTCTGTTATTTGAGCCTTCAACGTTTTCTCCCCTTATCAGTACTGCCACATGCAATCGTGTTCCCTGAACTCAGCCCCTCCCAAGCTTCTTTATGGAACCCCTCATGTCTCTTTTGTAACTAATGTTCCTATACTTCTGAGTATAATAATGTTCAAAGTTTCACCCAGAATCCAACTCTTCTATCACAGGCATTAAATGCTAACTATTTTTAAAGTCACCATTGGCCTCATGGTGAAATCCCTGAGTGGTTTCCTTCCTCTCTGGCAACTGAGTTAGGAAGGATGCTTATCTTTGTAGTGACTGGGTGTATTGATACAACATACAAAGTGCACTTAATAACAACACCATCCTGCATTGACCCATCTACCAATAGGTTCCATTCTTTGTGAAGCATTGGAAAACCTCCCTGGTCTTTGTGGTTGAATCTGTTTGAAATTCACTGCTCGATTTACGGACCTTACAGATAATTGTATGTGTGGGTTACAGAGATGATGTAGTCATTAAAAGAAATGATGTTAAACACTATTATTGCACACAGTGAGTCCATGCAACTTATTACATGACTTGTTAAGGATATTTTTACTCCTGAATTTAAGGCTTGCCATACCGAAGGCATTGAATACTTGACTCAAGACATTTCAGCTTTTAATTTTTAACTAATTTGTAATAATTTTTTTAAAAAAATCCGCTTTTACATTATGTGGTAGTGTGTAGGTCAGTGACACAATCTCAATTTAATAGATTTTAAATTCAGGCTGTAACATAACAAAATGTAGAAAGTCAAGGGGTGTGAACACTATCGGAAGGCACCTGAACAAGGCAGTTAACCCACTGTTCCTAGGGCGTCATTGAAAATAAGAATTTGTTCTTAATTAACTAACTTGCCTAGTTAAATAAAGGTAAAATAAATAAAAAATGGTCACCTCGCCACTCTCCATGAAACTGCTCAAATATGCCATGCAGTCAGCTCTGTCACTGAGCTAACAACTTTTCATTAAGTGGGACAATAGCTCTGCTTTCACAATAACATATATTTTTTGTGACCATTCTCCATTTGGGTACATAATGGGTGAATAGTATAATGATCTTGTTCGGGATTGTCAAGAGTCCATTGTGGGAGTGTTCTTCGCTCATCAGCCTCTAATGCATTCTATTGTTTACAGATTAAATGCATTTAACCTGTCTATAATCCAACGAAACCAGATTCAGTTAAATCTCAGGAAGCTACTTGAAGAGACCTGACTGAAGGACCGGTTGGTTGCGTTGCTGGACCGAAGCAGTTCCTTCTTAAAACGCGGGTGAAAACACTGCAGATTTGATCTGCAATCTGTTGCCAAATAACAGACGGACACTTTGGAAAAGAGACCATTTCTTAATTGTGCAATAGCAGTATCTTCCTTCTCTCTCTACTCAGGACAAAAGCCATTATTTTGTATCTGATTGCGTGCCAGAGTAATTGAGACATTTCAGCAAATGTAGCTAGCTTGGTCAGAATCCTAACATCAAACTCATGCGGCTAATAACTCAGACTTTCGCTTAAATCATGCCTGGAGGTCAATGGGAGATTTTCATTTAAATTGGCATTTTGTGTGCAGATTTGAAGTCAAGATGCAACCCTTAGTGAAGACAAGCCATAAGCTTTAGCCTATGTGTAGTACTGTATCTGAACATTTTCAATATTAATGGGATTTCTTCAGATATGAGTAGGTCCCAAGGACCCATCTATTTCAATGTTTTTCTAAAGACAAAATGTAATGCCTGCTGTTCATGTTCCCTTTTGTTACAGATGCTTTGCCAATACAATATTTATAGTTCTTGCTTCATTTTTCATCTCAAACTGTCATTCAACATGCCTAAATGCCACTAATAACTCGGTGAATAGCTTGCATTTTCAATAAGCACTTAAGGATTTAACATAATAGTGCAATGCCATGTGTCGAGGCGTAGCACCTCCGAACCAGCAGATGCTGCTAATTCTCATTTTCTTAATGTTTTTTGTTTGTTTTTGCTAGTGGTTTCTCTCATTACTCCTTTCCTAATTTCCTTTTTAAATCTTTGTCTGAGTGAAAGCCCAGAACTGACCTCTGTCCTGTCAGTGACCCTACTACTCCTCTTTCTACTGGAGTGGCACAGATGCATAGGGAGATGCGGTGCATGTCAATAGTGTTGGTGGCTCCCTCACCTTGTCCAACAATGGTCCCCTACTTTGAGTAGGATTTGCATTCAGGCAAAGCAGGGAAAGGGGGATACCTAGTCATTTGTACAACTGAATACATTCAACTGAAATGTCTTCCGCATTTAACACAACCCCTCTGAATCAGAGAGGTGCGGGGGCTGCCTTAATCGACATCCACGTCATCGGCGCCCGGGAACAGTGGGTTAACTGCTAATTAACCTTGAGTGCGGCCATTCAACCTTCCCACAGAGCAAACTACAGACTTGCTTCATATTGACTTAGTACTTTTTGACAGTGTCAAGTGAATGAAATATTTGCATCCTCTTTCAGTGTCCATATCTCTGAATACACTTACCAGGGAAACACCTCACACAACCCTGATACAGGTCACGTTTCACTTCTGAAGATAGTCCTGTTGATCTATTATTTTGAATGTTTTTCTTTTACCAGTTGCGGTGGCAGTTGCTAGGCTTACAATTTATAGCTACCTCAAATGCTGACTTGAGGAACTGTATCTCATGAGGTATGCTTATATAGTAACTATACTGGCATTTGGTATAAATAATAGTCAAGTGTTATAAATTGTATAACATATATAATTATGCAAATCTAAACTGTAGAATTGATCCGTATCTCTATATTTTTTTGTATGAATGTATTTTAATTTTAGTTTAGTATGAAACTTTTAGAAAAGGAATACCGTTAGGAATGCTCCCCCCTATACAGGCTCACGTTTGGTCTGGCTGTCAAGTCAATCCTAATGATTTATATGTAGCCTACACATCATTGGTCAACCCATGTTCAGGCTGCACATGACGTAACACCCACACAGCACAGTGCAATGGCGAAGTTGGACAATAACAGCCCTAGCTAGCTTCTCGGTACCATATGTATTATGTCGTTAACATTAAAGAAAACTGAATCATTCTTCTGCAGAGTCACATGCAACATTTGTACATTTAATGCTCGCGGGGCTGCGACGAGAAGGAGCATTCTACTACCCCTGCAAGCGATGAGGGTTTAAAACGCTGGTAAATGTCATGTAATTGCCCGTCGTCCATTTTCAATACGAAACCTTTTCGACATCGAACTGGTTTGTGCACCTGCTTTTTAAAGGGGCGTGGCGGCAGACGTGTTGGGTACCACTTCCAGCTAAAGATGCTGATAGCTATAGCAACGACAACAGGAGAAAGCGGAGGGCGACAACAATGGATTTACGTTTTGTAAGCATCATTCGGATTGTCTGACTACGCCGAGCATTTCGTTTGTGGTGACATGACGATCAACTGTTCCCGACACGAATGTAGCTCGAGCGACATGGCGCTATGACTGCTGACTCGAAATGTAAACAAAGGGAGACGGGCCTTATGCTATCTCTCTCTATAGGCCTGGCTAGCTGCATTGAAGTTGTCGTTGATAGTGTCAATGACTGTCTTTATGCACGGTGTACTAGTACAAGCATACCATGTGATGGATCGTGTGTCAGTTGTACCGTAACGTTTCATATGGGTGTTAAAATTATTTTTTCTAGTACAACAATGACAAGCTTTTTGGAATGTCAAAGGATTAGACTAGATGCCATACCTTGCAGTTATTTGGCTATAGTGCCACCATTTAAACAAGCAATATTGGCTCACTTTTGTAACCTATCAGCTTTACAAAATTGTCTCTCTCTGATATGACAAGTAGAGTTATATTAGTGGGTCGTTCCACGAAGAGAGTTCATTTTGCATCCCTTTGATATTTTAAGTAGAACTTGTGCACAATTATATAATTTTAAAAGCATGTTATATTAAATGAAGTGCCATTTAATATAGACCTCATGGAGAATTCAATACAATCTCAGCATTTTGACATGTCCCTCCATGCACCCTCTGTACCTTCTAGGAAGATTTGAACCCCAACTCCCAAGTTTTCACCATCATCGTAAAGCCCTGGTTATTTTGTTGCTTTGAGTCATTTCTGAAGAGTATTATTTATCATGTGATTAGTGATTAATTTACTCCTGTCTCATTTTAAGGTTAACCCAGTTACGTGAACTGCTCGCTATAATATGGTAGAACTATTCCTTTTTAAATAGTTTTTTCAAAAAACATTGAACATCTAATAGTCAAATCATAGTGTAAACCCACTAAATTTCCCCAAGAACAGGCAAACAAAATAATTACCCACACCGTAAAGACAGGAAGCAAACCAAAATGTGGTGCAAAACAGAGAAGATCAGATAAAGGATTGTTTTTCAAGAAATCAAATAGGGCACTCCAACTAAAGCTGTTAACCCTCTACATCTCTCAAGATCACTGAGCCAGCCACTCTTAAATATCACCTGGGCCAGCACAGGTGGAACACCTTCCAACTAACGAGATGACAAGCTAGCACACTGACTAACGAGGTGACGCCTATCAGTGCAGCTAACGAGCTAACGTCCAACCTCGAAATATACATGGAAAACCCAATTCCTGTAGCAGTGGAAAGCTGAGCGGGTCAAGCATAACACATCAACCCTGTTACCTATAGATAGGCTAGAAATGTTTTAACAATCTTTTGTGAAGCTTGCATTCTATTTCCCCTCCCTGTTGCACACAACATGCTTCTGTTCCCCCTGTCACAAGGGGATTTATGTCTTATTTAGATTAATTTGTCAAACCTGTTAGTCAACCCTGTTATTTTATTACTATAGTATTTTTTTCTTTAACCCCTTGATGGGAAAATTTGTTTTTTTACAAAAAAAGGTTACGCTTCTCAAAAGGCACTAAATTGGTGGAATGACCCTAGTGTCATATCAAAAAAAATCAGTATGTAGCGTACCTTCTGCACATTTATCTTTATTAACCAGTATTATAGTTTGATTTCAAAAAGAGACTCATAAGAAGATGGCAAATGGAGACCTTTCGCACACTGATCATTCTAGCTTTATCATGTCATCAACACATAGAAAAACCTGCCTTGTCATGTCAATACCTCATAGTAGTGTTTTCATATTTATTTGGACTCTGTGACGTTGTTGTTGCCAGGTCTGAGGCGTACTGAGTGAATCATGGCCACGCAAGAACCATCCCCTCCATCGTCCATGGAGAGCAACAAACCCGGCTTCCCCAAGAAGATCCTGGCCAATAAGCTGGAGGATAAGCACCTGTGTAACTGCTGTCACAACCTGTTGCGGAGGCCCTTCCAAGCCCAGTGTGGACACCGCTTCTGTTCCTACTGCTTCAATATGACTGTCAGGTAGGAGTTCAAAGAGTGTATCTCAATTGTATACAATCGTCTTTATTGTCTCCTTTCCCTGTAATGTGTATGTGCTGGTCTGGTAACTTTAGACTATTGAAATGTCCCCCAAGGTATGATGCTTGATGAATACACTGATTGTACAAAACATTAAGGACACCTGTTCTTTCCATGACATAGACTGAACAGGTGAATCCTATGATGCCTTATTGATGTCACTTGTTAAATTCACTTTAATCAGTGTAGATGAAGGGGAGGAGATGGGTTAAATAAGGATTTTTAGGCCTTGAGACATGGATTGTGTATGTGTGCCATTCAGAAGATGAATGGGCAAGACAACATATTTAAGTGCCTTTGAACGGGGTATGGTAGTAGGTGCCAGGTGCACCGGTTTGTGTCAAGAACTGCAACGCTGCTGAGTTTTTCACTCTTTCACTCTTTAATAAGGGTCCACTACCCAAAGGACATCCAGCCAGTGGTGTAAAGTAGTTAAGTAAAAATACTTTAAAGTACTACTTAAGTATTTTTTAGGGTATCTGTACTTTAGTATTTATATTTTGGACAACTTTTACTTCACTACATTCCTAAAGAAAATTATGTACTTTTTACTTCATACATTTTCCCTGACACCCAAAAGTACTAGTTACATTTTGAATGCTTAGCAGGACAGGAAAATGGTCCAATTCACACACTTATCAAGAGAAGTGCTTCGTTTGTTAATGATGTTGGAGTGTGCCCCTGGCTATCCGTACATTTAAAAAATATGTAATGGTGAAATCTGGTTTGCTTAATATAAGGAATTTGAAATAATTTTTACTTTTTACTTTTAATCCTTAAGTATATTTTAGCAATTCAATTTACTTTTGATACTTAAGTATAT